>NW_026691697.1:0-55387 GCF_020826845.1 Diceros bicornis minor
CCACTCAGATAGAAAGATGTTTCTTTCCATCTAATTACAAGCTGAGATAAGAAAGTGCCTTCCCTAAGACATGTGTGTGAAATCCTCTCTCAAGGCCCTCCATGGCCCTGTGCACAACCTGGTTTTGGATGGCGATCTTTAGGAGCTGGGAGAAAGGGAGATTGGGCACCAAGTTGTTTCCAGGAATGGATCTTATACACAGTTTAACTCAGCTGTAGTAATGATTGCCACTCACAAACAAATATGTTTCTAACCATCTACTTCCAACCCAGGATAAGAAATTCCGTTCTCTAAGGCATTTGAGAGTGATCCTGTGTCAAGGTCCTACACGGCCCTGTTTCCATACCTGCTTTGGGAAAGTGATCCTTTGGAGCTGGAAGGAGGGAGATCGGGCACATAGTAATTTCCAGGAATGGGAGTTATACTTAGTTTAGCTCAGCTGTAGTAATGCCTGGCACTCAGATACAAACATGCTTCTAGCCATCTACTTAGAATGTAGTATGAGAAAACACGCTCTCAATGGCTTATGAGTGAGATGCTGTCACAAGAAAATACACAGTCCTGTTTCCAAACCTGCTTTGATAAGGCAATCCTTAGGAGCTGGAAGGAAGGGAGATTGGGTACTAAGTCATTTCCAGGAATGGGTGTTATACTTAGTTTAGCTCAGATGTAGCAATTCTTGCCACTCAGATACAAACATGTTCCTAACCATCTACTTAGAATCCGCTATCATTAAGTGTGCTCTCTATGGCTTGTGAGTGAGATTGTCTCAAAGCACAAGGCACTACATGGTCCTCGTTCCATACTTTCCTTGGGAAGGCGATCCTCATGTACCGGAAGGAAGGGATATTGGGCCTGAACTTCGTTCCAGGAACTGGCGTTATCCATAGTTTAACTCAGCTGTAGTAGTGATGCCACTCAGATAGAAAGATGTTTCTTACCGTCTACTTACAAACCGGGATAAGAAAGTTCCTTCTCTAAGGCATGTGCATGAGATTCTCTCTCAAGGCCCTACATGGCCCTGTGCAAAACCTGCTTTGGGAAGGCGATCCTTGGGAGCTGTAAGGAAGACAGATTGGGCATGAAGTTACTATCAGGAATGGTTGTAATACATAGTTAAATTCAGCTGTAGTAATGAATCCCTCTCAGATACCAAGGTGTTTCATACCGTCTACATTAAAACCTGGAAAAGAAATTGTGTTCTCCAAGGCACTTGAGAGTGATCCTGCCTCAAGGCCCTACATGGCCCTGTTTACAAGCCTGCTTTTGGAAGGAGATCTGTAGCAGCTGGAAGGAAGGGAGATTGGGCATGAAGTCATGTCCAGAAACAGGTGCTATACATAGGTTAGCTCAGTTGTACTAACGATTACCACTCATATAGTTACTTGTTCCTAGACTGTTACTTACATGGTGGTTCAGAAAATGCCTTATCAAAGGAGTACGAGATTCGTTCTCAGGGCACAAAATGACATTATGCTCCAAACCGGGTTCAGGTTTTTCACCATTACAAGATGGAAAGAAGAGAGGTTAGGCACAAATTTATTTCCAGGAATGGGCGTTACGCATACTTTTGCTAAGCTGTAGGAATGATTGCCACTCATATACAAACTTGTTCATGGACTTCTAATTAGAAGCCTGCATCAGAAATTTCCTTTGCAAAGGAATGTGAGATTAATTCTCAGGTCCAGAAATGGCATTATTTTCCAAAATATGTTCCTGGGTGAGCAAAGTGATCCTTACAACATGGGAGGAAGAGAGATTATGCACAAAGTTGTTTCAGGGATTAGGTGTTATACACCGTTTAACTCCACTTTAATAATGATTCTCACTCATTTACAAACTTGTTCCTGCATATCTACATATAGGCTGGGATTAGAAAGTGCCTTCTCATAAGAATGTGAGATACCTTCTCAGGGTCAGAATGCCAATATGTTCCAAAACATTTAGGTTGGTGATGCTTACGAGCTGGAAGGAAGAGAGATTGGGCACCAAGTTATTTTCAAGAATAGGTAATATATATTTCATCTCTGCTGTAGTAATGATTGCCACTCATATTCAAACTTGCTCCTAGACATTTACTTACAAACCAAGATCAGAAATTGCCTTCTCAAAAAAATGTGTGATTCGTTCTCAATGGCCGAATTGGCATTATTTACCAAACCTCGTTTTGGGTTGTGATCCTTAAGTGATTGAAGGAAGCGAGATAAGGCACAAAGTTATTTCCGCGAATGGGTGTTATACAAAATAAAACTCACCTCTACTAATGATTGAAACTCATATAGCAACGTTTTCCTAGACATCTACTTAGAAGCCAGGATTAGAAAGAGGCTTCTCAAGGGAATGTGAGTTTTGTTGTCCAGGTGCCATATGACAGTATCTTTGAAATCTGGTTTAGGTTTGTGATCTTTATGAGATGGAAGGAAGAGAGATTTGGCACAAAGTTACTTCCAGGAATGGGTGTTATGTGAAGTTCTCCTCAACTGTAGTAATGATTGCCAATCATATACAAACTTGTTCCTAGACATCTACATAAAAGCCAGGGTCAGAGCATTTCTTCTGAAAGCAATGTAAGACTCCTTATTAAGGACTGAAATGGCATTATGGTCCAAATCAGGTTTAGGTTTGTGATCCTTACGAAATGGAAGGAAGAGAAATTAGGCACAAAGTAATTTCCAGGAATGGGTGTTATACCAAGTTTGTCAGCTGTAGTAATGACAGTCACACCTATACAAACTTGTTCCTAGATGTCTACTTAGAAGCTGGTATCAGAGAGTGTGTTCTCAAAAGAATGTGAGATTCCTTCTAAAGGCCTGAGAGGGCACTATGTTCCAAACCTGGTTGACGAAGTTGGTCCTTACGGGCCGGAATGAAGAGAGTTTGGGCATGAAGTTATTTCCAGGAATGGCTGTTATACATAGTTTAGCTCCTGTCATCATGATTGCCACTCAGATGCAAACTTGTTCATAGAAATCTACATACAGGTTGGGAACACAAAGGTCCTTCACAAAGGAATGTGACATTCCTTCTCAGGGCCCCAAACTGCAATATGTCCCCAACCTGGCTTAGGTTTGTGATCCTTACTGGATGGAAGGAAGAGAGATTGGGCACAATGACATTTACATGAATGAGTTTTCTTCATAGACTAACTCAGGTGTAGTAATGATTGCCACTCATATGCAAACTTGTTCCTAGACTTCTACATCACCCCAGGATCAGAAAGTGACTTCTCAAAGGAATGTGATATTCCTTCTGAAGGCCTGAAGCAATATGTTCCAACCTTGGCGAGGAAGGTGGTACTTACGAGCTGGAAGTAAGAGAGATTGAGCATGAAGTTTTTTTCCAGGAATTGATGTTATTCATAGAATAGCTCAGTTATACTAACGATTGCCACTTATATAGAAGCTTGTTCCTGGACATATACTTAGAAGCAGTGATCAGAAAGTGCCTTCTTAAAGGAATATGAGATTCCTTCTCAAGGCCGGAAATGGCAATATGTTCCAAACGTGGCTGAGGAAGGTGGGCCTTATGATCTGGAAGGAAGAGAGACCGGCACGAAGTTATTTTCAGGAATAGGTGTTATTCATAGTTCAGCTCAGTTGTAGAAATGAGTCCACTCATATACAAACTTGTTTCTAGGGATCTACTTAGAAGCTGGGATCAGCAAGTTCCTTCTCAAGGTAACGTGAGATTCCTTCTCAAGGCCCGACATGGTATTACATTCAAAACCTTGCTTAAGAATGTAACCCTTTAGAGCTGGCAGGAAGAGAGGTGGGGTAGGAAGTTATTTTGAGGAATGGTTCTGATACATAGTTTAGCTCAGCTGTAGTAATGATTGCCACACATTTAGAAACTCGTTACTAGACTTTTACTTACAAGCCGGGATCAGAAAGTGCTTTCTCAAAGAAGTGTGAGTTTTCTTCTCAAGGGCCTGAAATGGCATTATGTTCCAAAGCTGATTTAGGTTTGTGATCCTTACGAGATGGAAGGAAGAGAGAAGCACAGCTCTATTAGTGATTGCCACTCACATACAAACTTGATCCTAGACGTCTACGTGCAGGCTGTGATCAGAAAATGTTGTCTCAAAGGAATGTGAGCTTTCTTCTCAAGGTCTGAAATGGCAATATGTTCCCAACTTGCTTGAGGAAGGTCTTCATTACGAGCTGGAAGGAAGATAGATTGGGCATGAAGTTATTTTCAGGATTGGGTGTTATTCAAAGAATAGTTCAGTTGTAGTAACGATTGCCACTTATATGGTATCTTGTCCTGGACATCTACTTAGAAGCAGGGATCAGAAAGTGCCTTCAAAGTAGTGTGAGATTCATTCTCAAGGCCTGAAATGGCATGATGCATGAAACTTGGTTTATATTTGTGATCCTTATGAGATTGAAGGAGGAGAGATGAGGCAAAAAGTATTACCTGGAATGGTTGTTATAGACAGTTGAGCTCAGATCTAGTAATGACTAACACTCATATACATACTTATTCCTAGACATCAACATTCTGGACAGGATCAGAATGTGCCTTCTCAAAGGAATATGAGATTCCATCTCAAGGAGTGACATGGCAATATGTTCCAAACCTGGTTTAGCTTTGTTATCCTTATGAGTTGGAATGAAGAGAGATGAGGCACAAAGTTATTTTCAGGAATGAGTATTATACACAGCTTAGCTCAGCTGTCGTAACGCTTGCCACTCATATACAAATTGTTCCTAGACATCTACTTCCACTCTGGGATCAGAAAGTGCCTTCTCAAAGGAATGTGAGAATCCTTCTCAGGGCCCAAGAAGGCAATATGTTCCAAAACTGGTTTAGTTTAGTGATGCTTAGTGCTAGAAGGAAGAGAGTTTTTACATGAAGTTATTTTGAGGAATGTGTATTACAAATAATTTTATTCAGCTGTAGTACTGATTGATGCTCCAATATAAACTTGTTCCTAGACATCTACTTGCAAGAAGTTATCAGTAAGTGTCTTCACAGAGGAATGTGAGATTTGCTCTCAACGACCAAAATAGCATTATGTTCTAAACCTGGTTTAGGAAGGTGAGTCTCACGAGCTGAAAGGAAGAGTGAGTGAGCACAAAGATACTTCCAGGGATGGGTATTTTATAGAGACGAGCTCAGCTGTAGTGATGATTGCCACTCATATACTAACTTGTTCCTTGACATCTACTTACATGCTGGGACGAGAAACTGCCTTCTCAAAGGAATGTGATAGTCCCTCCTAAGGCTCGAAACAGCAATATATTCAAAACCTGTTTTAGGAATGTAAACCTTCAGAGCTGGAAGGAAGAGAGATCGGGCATGAAGATATTTCCAGAAATTGGTGTTAGCCATAGATTAACCCAGCTGTATTAATGATTGCCACTCATATACAAAGTCGTTTCTAGACATTTGCATGCAAGCCTGGGTCAGAAAGTGCCCTCTCAAAGGAATATGAGATTCAATCTCAAGGCCTGAAACTGCATTCTGTTATATACCTGTTTTAGGTTTCTGATATTTACGAGATGGAAGGAAGAGATAGTGGGCATGAAGTTATTTCCAACAATGGGTGTTATACATAGTTCAGCTAAGTTCCAGTAATCATTAAAATTCAATTACTAACTTGTTATTAGAGCTCTACTTAGAACCTGGGATCAGAAATTGCCTTCTCAAAGGAATGTGATATTCCTTCTCAAGGACTGAAATGGCAATATGTCCCCAACCTGGTTAATAAAGGTGGACCTCATTTGCTGGAAGGAAGAGAGACAGGGCACGAAGTTATTTCCATAGTTGTTACTGGCAAAAGTGCCTCAGCAGTCGTATTTTGTCTTTCCATTGAGAAGGCAGACTCAGTGCAGGCAACGAACCAAAAGGAAGAAAAGACACTTTCCATTATGACCCTAAAAATCTAAATGGAAATGTTTTTCTCCACAGAGTATGTTCATTAGATGGATACAATAGATATTCTCTCCTAGCTGCAGTTTAAAGTTTAAAAGCTCTCAGTGGTAGATGCTCCTTAAACGTACTTGCAAGCAGAGTTAAGCAAGAACTTGCTGGCATTACATGGGAGAGAATATTTTTATTTTTCGTGAGGAAGATAAGCCCTGAGGTAACATCCGATGCTGATCCTCCTATTTTTTGCTGAGGAAGTTTGACCTTGAGCTAACATCTGTGCCCATCTTCCTCTACTTTATATGGGACGCCACCACAGCATTTCCTGGCAAGCAGTGTGTTGGTGCGTGCCCAGGGTTGGGAAACTGAAAACCCCAGGCCACCAAAGTGGAGCGTGCACACGAAACTGTTTGTGCCACTGGACAGGCCCCAGGGAGAAAATTCTTAAGTAAAAGTCATTAACAGCAATGTTGGGAGAGGCAATTTTCAGGATAGTCTTCTACAGATGCAAGCAAGAATTTTGCTCCAGACTGGCCTTTCCTTTTACAGATGCTATAGATACTATCTCCCAGGTGTACTGAAATTTTAAAACCTCTCATATGAAGATGTTACTTACACTTATTGGGTACTTGTGTTAAACAAAATTGTTCGTCATGATACGCTAGTGAGACCCTGAATGTAGTTTGAACTGCAGTGTATTCAAATTCTCAAGATGATCCTAAACAGCTACAAGGAGGAGTTTCTCTGAAGAGTCAACTGTCATCGAATGGATGGTAAGGATAATCTGCACCACCTGTAGTGATAGCTCTCCTAGTAAGATGATCCTGAAAACTACTGGCAAACTTGGTTGCTTAGTGGTGTTTTGTCATTCCATTGGGAAGAGAGCCTCAATGCAGGCAATGAACGGCAAAGAGGATAAGGTACTGAACCACATCGTCCAAAAATCTACATGGAAGAGTTTTTTTGCACAGCGTACCTTCATGTACTGGATGTTATGGATATTGTGTCCCAGCTGCGGTGGAAAGTTTAAAAGTTCTCAGAGGCAGTTCCTGCTGAAAGCTACTTGCAATCTGAGTTCAGCAAGGTCTTTCTTTCATTAAATGGGGAGATAATTACTAAGTGACTGTTGTTAACAGCAAGGATGCAAAGGAAATTTTCAGGATAGTCCTATACAGATATTAGCAAGAAATTTTCTCTACAATGAACTGTCATTTTATGGATGTTATAGATACTCCCATCTGTACTGAAACTTTAAAACCTCTCATAGGAAGGTATTCCTAACAGATATTTGCAACCTGTGTTAAACAATAGCGTTGATAATGATATGCTAGTGAGACCCTGAAGGTAGACTGAACTACAATGTTTTTAATGTCACTCATGAATATGATTCTAAACAGCGACAAGTAAAGATATTCTTCACACGGTACTTTCATTGAATGGATGTGATAGAGTTTCTTCCCCGGTTGTGGTGACAATTTTAACATCTCATAGGAATGTGCTCCTAGCAGCAACTGGCAAAATAGGTTTACAGTGGTGTTTTGTCGTTACATTGGGGAGGCCTGAGTGCAGGCAGTGAACTGCAGAGATGAAAAGGCAATTTGCAAGATGATCTTAAAATGCTAAAATGATGTATGTTCCTCCACAGAGTACTGACATGGAATGTATGGTATAGATATTCTGTCCCAGCTGCAGCGGAAAGTTTAAAAGCTCGCAGAGGCAGATCTGCTGAAAGCCACTTGCCATCTGAGTTCAGCAAGACATTTCTTGCCTTACCTGGGAGCGAATTCCTAAGTGCAGGTCGTTAACCGCAATGGTGGAAAAGGCAATTTTCAGGATAATTCTATACAGATACAACCAAGAGATTTTCTCCACACTGAACTCTCATTTTATGGATGTTATAGATACTCTTTCCAGCTGTACTGAAAATTTAAAACCTCTCATATGAAGATGTTACTAACATATATTCGCAACCTGTGTTAAGCAATATTGTTCATCATGATATGCTAATGATACCCAAAATGCACGCTGAACTGCAGTGCGTTTAAAGTCATTCATGAAGATAATCCTAAGCAGGTAGGAGAAGAGGTTGTCTTCACGGTATACTTTCATTGAATGGATTTGATAGATCTTCTTTCCGAGGTGTGTTGATAAGTTGAAACTCTCATAGGAAGGTGTTCCTAACAGCTACTGGCAGAGTAGGTTTAGCAGTAGTGTTTTCTCTTTAAATCAGGGAGGAAACGTGAGTGCAGGCAATGAAATGCAAAGATGAAAATGCAATTGACAATATGATCTGATGAAGCTAAATGTGTTTTCCTCCACATGGTACTTACATTCAATGGATATTATAGATAAGTTCTCCCAGCTGCAGTGGAAATTTTAAAAGCTCTCAGAGGAAGACTATTCTTAAGGGACCTTGCAAGCTGAGTTCAACAAAAGTTTTCTTGCTTTACTTTGGAAAGAGAGCTGACTGAAAGCCATTAAATGCAATGAGGGAAAAGGAAATTTGCATGATGAACCTACACATACACGAATGAGATTTTTACCAAACTTGTCTTTCATATTATGGATGTTATAGATACTCTATCCCAGCAGTGCTGAAGTTTTAAAACCTCTAAGATAAAGATGTTCCTTTCAGATATTGGCCACCTGTCTTAAACAATATAGTTCATCATGATATGCTAGTGGGTCCCTGACTATAGTTTGAACTTCAGTCTATTAAAAGTCTCTTCTCAAGATGACCCTTAACAGCCACAAGCTGGAGTTTCTCTGAAGCATCAACTTTCTTTGAGTTGATCATAACAATAATCTGCACCACCTGTAGTGATTGTTCAAACGCTCTCCTAAGAAGATGCTCTGATGGCTACTGGCAAAGGTCATTGAGCAGGAGTGTTTTGTATTTCCATCGGGAAGGGAGGCTCAGTGCAGGCAATGAACGACAAAGAGGAAAAGGCACTTTACCATATGATCCTAAGAAGCTAAAAGGAAGAATTTTTCTCCACAGGGTACATTCCTGAAATGGATGTTATTGATATTCGCTCCCCTCTGCAGTGAAAAGTGTAAAGGCTCTCAGAGGGAGACCCTCCTTAAAGATACATCCAAGCTGAGTTCAGCAACATTTTTTACGTGACTTGGGAGAAAGAGCACGGATGAAGGTTATTTACTGCAACGTTGGAAAAGGCAATTTTCAGAATAGTCCTATACAGATACACGCAAAAGATTTTCTCCACACCTGAATTTCAATTGATGGATGTTATAGATATCCTTTGCCAGCTGTACTGACATTTGAAAACCACTCATATGAAGATGTTACTTACAGATATTGGTCAACTTTGATAAGCAATAGTGTTCATCATGATACGTTACTGAGAACCTGAAGGCAGTCTGAACTGCAGTGTAGTCAAAGTCTCTTCTTAAGATGATCCCAAACAGCTGTAAGCAGAGTTTCTCTGAAGAGTCCGCTTTCGTTGAACGTAGGGTAATCATAATCTGCACCACATGTAGTGATAGTTTGAAAGCTCTCATAGGACTGTTTCAGAGTTACTAGTAAACTTCCTTGAGCAGTGGTATTTTGTCTTTCCTGGGGGAAAGGAAGCCTCAGTGCAGGACATGAACTACAAAGAGGAAAAGGCGCTTTACTATGTGATCCAAAAAACTAAAAGGAAGACTTTTCCACCACACAGAATGTTCATGGAATGGATGTTATAGATATACTCTCCCAGCTACAATGGAAAGTTTAAAAGCTCTCAGAGGAAGGTGCTCTTAAAAGATACTTGAAAGCAAGTTCAGCAAGGACTTTCTGGCATTACAAGGAGAGAATTTCTATGTGTAGCTCATTAACAGCAATGATGTAAAAAGCAATTTTTAGGATAATCCCACACAGATATAAACAAGAGATTGTCTCCGAAGTGGAATTTCATTTTATGGATGTTACATATACTGTCTCCCAGCCGTACTGAAATTTTAAAACCTCTCCAATGAGGTTGTTTCTAACAGATATTCGTCACCTGTGTTAAGCAATAGTGTTCGTCATGACATGCTAGTGAGACCCTGAACGCAGATTGAACTGCAGTGTATTTGAAGTCACTTATGAAGATGACCCTAAACAGTTATAAGCAGAAGTTATCTTCACGGTGTACTTTCATTAAATGGATGTGATAGAGCTTTTTTCTGAGCTGTGGTGAAAAGTGTAAACTCTCATGGGAGGGTGTTCCTAATCGCTACTGGCAGAGTAGGTTTAGCAGTGGTGTTTTTTCTTTACATCAGGGAGGAAGCCTGAGGGCAGGCAATGAAATTCAAAGATGAGAATGCAATTGACAATATGATCCAAAGAAGCTAAAAGCAAGTGTTTTCCTCCACAGAGTACTTACATGGAATGGATGTAATGAATAGGTTCTCCAAGCTGCAGTGAAAAGTTTACAAGCTCTCAGAGGAAGAGCATCCTTAAAGATTCCTGCAAGGCGAGTTAAGAAACACTTTCTTGCATTACATGGGATAGAGAGCCTGAGCGAAGGTCGTTAACTGCAGTGATCTGAAGGCAATATGCAGGCTGATCCCATAAAGAGACAAGCCACAGTTTTTCTGCATATTTCACTTTCATTTTATGGATGTTATAGATACCCTCTCCCAGCTGTACCGAAATTTTAAAACATCTCAGATGAAGATGTTACTTACAGATATAGGCCACATGTGTTAAGCTATAATGATTGTCATGATATGTTCATGAGAGCCTGAAAGTGGATTGGACTGTAGTGTATTAAATATCTCTTCTCAAGATGATCCCAAACAGCTACTATCAGGAGTTTCTCTGAAGATTCAACTTGAATGGAATGGATGTTAAATGTAATCAGCAAAACCGCTAGTAATACTTTGAAATCTCTCATACGAAGATGTTCCTTACAGCTACTGGCAAAATTGGTTGAGCAGTGGTATTTTGTCTCTATATAGTGAAGGAAAGATCATTGCAGGCAATGAACAGCAAAGAGGAAAAGGCAACTTACCGTATGATCCTAATACCTAAAGGGAGGACTTTTTCTGCACAGAGTATGTTCACGGAATGGAGGTTGGAGATATTCTCTCCCAGATGCAGTGAAATGTTTAATAGATCTCAGAGGAATATCCTCCTCAGAGATACTTGCGTGCTGAGTTCAGCAAACATTCTCTTGCATGTCTTGGGAGAGAGAACCTGAGTGAAGGTCATTAACTGCAAAGAGGGAAAAGGCAATTAGCAAGAAGATTCTATATAGATGCAAGGATGAGATTTTCTCCAAACTTGACTTTCATTTTATGGATGTTATAGATACTCTCTTCTAGCTGCAGTGAAACTGAAAAACCTCACATATGAAGATGTAACCGATGATATTGGCCACCTGTGTTAATCAATAGTGTTCATCATAATATGCTACTCAGACCCCGAATGCAGATTGAACTGCAGTAATTAAAAGACTCTTCTCAAGATGATCCTAAACACCTACCAGCAGGAATTGCTCTGAACAGTCAACTTTTATTGAATAGATGGTAATGATCATCTGCACCACCTGTAGTGATAGTTGGAAAGCTGTCATAGAACGTTGTTCCTAACAGCTACTTTCAAACTTGTTTGTGCAGTGGTGAGTTGTCTTTCGGTTGGGAAGGGAGCCTCAGTGCAGGCAATGAGCGACAAAGAGGAAAAGACACTTTAACATATCCTAAAATGCTAACTTTAAGAGTTTCTCACCACAGAGTAGGTTCATGGAATGGATGTTAGAGTAATACTCGCCCCACTGCAGTGGACAGTTTAAAGGCTCTCAGAGGCAGAGCCTCCTGTAAAGTACTTGGAAGAAGAGGTCAGCAAGAACTTTCTTGCTTTACATGGGGAAGAATTCCTGATTGATGGTGGTTAACTGCAATGTTGATAAAGGCAATTATCTGGATAGTCGTATACAGATAGAAGCAAGAAATTTTATAGAGACTGGACTTTCGTTTTATGGATGTTATAGATACACTCTCCCAGTGTTACTGAAATTTTAAATCCTCTCATATGAAGATGTTACTATCAGATACTGGCAAGCTGTGATAAGCAATAATGGTCATCATGATATGCTAGTGAGACCCTGAATACAGATTGAACTGCAGTGTAGTTAAAGCCACTTAAGAACATGAGCATAAACACTTACAAGAGGAGGTTTTCTTCATGGTGTACTTTCATTGAATGAATGTGATACAGCTTCTTTCCGAGCTGTGGTGAAAAGTGGAAACTATCCTAGGAAGGTGTTCCCAACAGCCACTGGCAAAGCAGGTTTAGCAAGGGTGTTTTCTTTTATATCAGGAAGGAAGCCTGAGTGCATGCAATCAACTGCAAAGATGAAAGGCGCTTTACAATATGGTCCTAAAAAGCTAAAAGGAAGTGTTTTCCTCCACAGAGATCTTACATGGAATGGATGTTACAGATATTCTCTTGCAGCTGCAGTGTAAGTTTACAAGCTCTCAGAGGAGGATCCTGCTTAAAGCTCCTTGCCAGCTGAGTTCAGCAATTAGTTTCTTGCATTACATAGGAGAGAGAGCCAGAGTGTCGGTCGTTAACTACACTGATGGAAACGGCAATTTGCAGGAGGATCCTATAGACATACCAGCCAGAGATTTTCTGCACCCTTGACTTTCATTTTATGGATGTTACAGATACTTTCTCCCAGGTGTATTGACAAGTTTAAAAGCCCTCCAAGGAAGAGCTGACTTACAGCTACAGGGCTGTTGGGCTCAGAACGTGTGTTCTTTCATTATATTTGAGGGAAAGCCTGAGTGCAGACCATGAAGATCAATGATTGAAATGTTCACTCATCAAGATGGTCCCCAACAACTAAAATGAGTTTTTTTCCACCGTGTATGTTATTTCAATAGATGTTATAGGTACTTTCTCCCAGCAGTAGTGAAATGGATCAAAGCTCTCATGGGAAGATCTTACTTACAGCTAATGACAACCTTAGCTCAGTAAGAACATTCTCTCCTATAATGTGAGAGAGAGCCTGAGTAAATGTCGTGAGCTGCAATGTTTGAAAAAGTACTTTTCAGTGCAGATGCTAAACTGGTACAAGCAAGAGTTTTTCTCCACACTGTGCTTTTCATAAATGGATATCAGAGATATTCTCTTCCTTGTGTAGTGAAAAGTTTAAGCCCTCTCATAGGAAGATGTTCCGTAACAGCTACTGGCAAAGTAAGCTCAACCAGCACATTCTTTCGTTCCATGTAAGAGAAAGCCTGAGTGAAAGACGCAAACTGCAACCTTCGAAAAGGGACTTTTCAAGACGATCATAAAGAGATAAAAAAAGGAGTTTTTCTTCACACTGTACTTTCATTGAATGGATGTTACAGATAAGCTGTACCAGTTGTAGTGAAAAGTATAAAATGTCTCATTAGAGTGTGTTCCCTACAGCTATTGGCAAGGTGAGTTCAGCAGAAGTGCTCTTTCAATACATTGGATAGAAACCTGAGTGTAGACTATTAACAGCATATTTGTGATATCAGTCATGTGTCCTTAGTGAGATTACTCATATATTTATGTGTGACACCACTCCCACTGCTATCTGTGACATTAGTGACATGTAACTTGCAACATCACACCCATTGTGTTCACGTGATATCACACCCGATGTTATGCGTCATGTGACACCCTTGTTTATGGGTAACATCATACCCCTTGTATGTGTGACAACATCCTCCTTGCGTGTCACATCTCATCAATGGTAAGTGACATCAACCTTGTCATATGATATCAAACCATTAGTATGTGTGGTGTCACTCCCAGCATTATGTATGACATCACACCAATTGAGTGTGGCATCACTCTGATAGTGTTTGACATCACTCCAACGGTGTGTTACATGGCTAACATTTTGTGTCTGACATAACTCCAATCGTTATGTGTGACATCACACCCATTTTGGGACATCACACACTTTGAGCAGGATAAAACTAGGTTAGCCTGTCACATCTCTCAAATTGTGTGATATCACTCCCGTTGTGTGAGGGCAGTCATATTGTTAACTTTGATGTGACATCCACAGTTTTGTATGAAATCACTCCCTGATTTCTGTGAAGTCTCGCACATTTTACTCTGACTTATATCCCTATTGTGTGTTTTATGTAACTGTCATTGTTATGTATGAATTCACACTCATTTTCCTTAGAGATACCACTCCAAATGTCCATGACAGCACCAGGTTGGTGTGTGCTTTCACACACTTTGTGTGTCTGACCTCACTCAATGTTTCTATGACATCACACCAATGGTGTATGTGTGATAGTGCTCACATTTGTGTGTGAAAACATACACATTGATATGTCTGACACCATTCACATTTTTGTGACATAATTCACATTTTTATGTATGACATCACATCTATTGTGTGTGTGACAACATTCACATATGTCGACATCACACCGATTGTGTGTGATATCACTCGAATTTACCATATGAAATGGCTATTAAGTGTCATGTCACTCCCAATATTCTGTGTGATGTCACATTAATTCTCGAGGACATCACTCTACTAGTGTTATGACATCACACCCATGGTGTTTCTGTGACTTCACTCATATATTTTGGGTGACATCTTTCTATGTGTGATATCACGCCTGTTGTGTTGTATGACATCAGACCAATAGTGTGACATCACTCCCACATGTGTGACGTCAGTCACATGTCCTATGTGATATTACTCACATGTTTATGTGTGACCTCAGTCTCATTATGTGTGACATCACATCAATAGTATGACATTACACCCGCTATGTGTGACATCAGTGACATGTCCCTAGTGACATAATTCACATTTTAAAGGGTGACATCACTCCCATTGTGTGCAAGTGATATCACTCCCACTATTTTGCGTGGCGTGACCACATGCTTCTTGGTGACATCACATCAATTGTTTGAGTGTGACAACATCCTCATTGTGTGTCACACCACAACATTTGTGTGTGACATTAACCTTAATTCCCGTATGATATACCAACAATTATTATGTGTGGTGTCACTACCAGTATTATGAATGACATCATGCCAATTGAGTGTGGCATCACTCTGATAGTGTTGACATCATTCCAATTGACTGTGACGTGGTTCTCATTTTGTGTCTGACATCATTCCAATCGTTATATGGGACATCACACCCATTTTGGGACATCACACCACATGAGTGTGCTAACAATAGGATAGACGGTCACATCTCCCAAATTGTGTAATATCACTCCCATTGTGTGTGATGCAGTCATATTCTTAACTGTGATGTGACACCCACTGTTATGTATGAGGTCACTTCCAGGATTCTGTGAAATCTCTCACACTTTACTCTGACATATCGCACTAGTGTGTTTTGTGTAACTCTCATTGCTATGTGTGAATATTCACTCATTTTCCTTAGAGACACCACTCCCGTTGTCTGTGACATCACCAGGTCCGTGTGAGCCTTCACACACATTGTGTGTCTGACATCACACCAATGGTGTACTTGTGACAGGGCTCACATTTGTGATTGAAAACATACCCAATGATATGTTTGACACTATTCACTTTTTTGTGACATAAGACAAGACACTTTTTTATGTATGACATCACACCTATTATGAGCGTGACAACATTCTCAGATGTTGACATCACACCAATTGTGTGTGACATGAATGCAATTTAGTATATGAAATCGCTATTGTTACGTGTGATGTTACTCCTAATATTCTGCGTGACGTCACACTAATTCTTGAGGACATCACTCTACTACTGTTGTGCCATCACTCTCATGGTGTTTCTATGACTTCACTCATATATTTGGAGTGACATCTCTCTGTTATTTGAGACAACATTCCTGTTGTTTTTATGACATCATACCAATAGTGTGACATCATTGACACACATGTGTGACGTCAATCACAAGTCCTCTGCTGTATTACTCACCTGTTTCTGTGTGACATCACTCACATTATGTGTGACATCATATGAATTGTGTGACAACACTCTCACTGATATGTGTGACATCATCGTGTCCCTTTTGACACAACTCACCTTTTATAGTGTGACATCAATCCCACTGTGTGCATGGGATATCACTCCCATTGTTATGTGTGACATGACACACGGTTATGTGTGACACCACACCACTTGTGTGTGTGACAACATCCTCATCTTGTGTCACATCACATCAATTGTGACACCAAGCTTAATTAGGATATGATATCCCAACTGTCGTTATGTTGTTGTCACTCCCAGTATTATGTATGACATCACACCAATTGAGTGTGGCATCACTCTGAGAGTGTGTTTGACATCACTCCAACGTTGTGCTTGTGACATCATTCACATTTTGTGTGCGACATCACTGCAATTGTTATGTGTGACATCACTCCCTTTTTTGGACATCACAAACCTTAATTGTGGTAACACTAGGATAGCCAGTCACATCTCACAAATTGTGTGATATCACTCCCATTGCATGTGACGGCAGTCATATTGTTCAGTGTGATGTGACATCCACTCTTATGTACGAAATAACACCTAGGAGTCTGTGAAATCTCTCACATTGTACTCTGACTTAAATCCCACATGTGTGTATTGTGTAACTCTCATTATGTGAATTCACACTCATTTTCCTGAGAAATACCACCCCCATTGTCTGTGACTTCACCAGGTTGGTGTGTGTCTTCACATACATTGTGTGTCTGACATCACTCAATGTGTGTGTGACATCACACCAATGGTGCATGTGTGACAAGACTCACATTTGTGTGTGGCAACACACCCATTGATATGTGTGACACGATTCACCTTTTTTGTGACATAATTCACATTTTTATATATGACATCACACCTATTGTGTGTGACAACTTTCACATATGTTGAAATCTAACCAATTGTGTGTGGGTTAGGGTTAGTGTTAGCATTAGGTTTAGATTTTTGGTTAGGGTTAAGGTTAGGGATAGGGTTAGGGTTAGGGTTAGGGCTAGGGCTGGGTCTAAGGCTAGGGTTAGGTTTAACACTAGGCTTATTAACCCTAGGGATAGGGTTAGGGTTATGGCTAGGGTTAGGCTTGCAGGTAGGATTAGGTCTAGGGCTATGTTTAGGTTTAGGGCTAAGGCTAGGGTGAGGGCTAGGTTTAGGGTTATTGCCAGGGTTACAGATAGGTCTATGGTGTGGGTTAGGGCTATTATTAGGTTTAGGTTTAGTGTTAGGTTTAGGGCTAGGGTTAGTGTTAGGGTTAGGGAAAGGGTTAGGGTGAGGGTGAGGGTTAGAGTTAGGGTTACTGCTAGGGCTAGTCTTATGGCTAAGTTTAGTGTTATGGTTAGGGTTAGTGTTAGGGTTAGGGTAAGGGTTATGGCTGGGGTTATGTCCAGGGCTAGGATTAGGATTAGGTTTAGTGCTAGGTTTAGGGCTAGGGCTACTGTTAGCTCTAGACTTAGAGTTAGGGCTAGTCTAGGGCTAGTGTTAGGTCTAGAGCTAAGGCTAGGCCTAGTGTTCTGGCTAGGGTTAGCCTTAAGTTTACAGTAATGGATAGGGCTTGGTCTAGGTCTAGGTCTAGGGCTAGCATTACGGCTAGGGTTAGAGTTAGGTTGAGGGCTATGGTTAAGGTTAAGTTTATGTTTAGGGTTAGTCTTAGTGTTGGTGTCAACGTTAGGGTTCTTGTTAGTGTTCAGATTCAGGTTTGTGTTCGGGTAAGGGTTTGGTTCGTGTTTGGGTTCTGATTCAGTGAGGTTTAGGGTTAGGCATGTGGGTTAGGGTCAGTTTTAGGCTTAGAGTGAGGGTTAAAGTCAGGATTGGGATTAAGTTTGTGGTATGCTTAGGGTTAGGTTACAGATTAGGGTTAGGATTAGTGTTAGCTTTAAGGTTATGTTAGTGATAGCACTAGGGCTAGGGTTAGGGTTAGGTTTATGGATAGTATTTGGGTTAGCGTTAGGATTAATACTCTGTTTAGGGTTAGGGTTACACATAGTGGTAGGTGTTGGTTTGGGGCTACAGTTCGGTTTACTGTTAGTGTTATGGCTAGGGCTAGATTGAGCATTAGGGTTAGTGACATGGTTCAGGTTAGGGCTAGGGTTAGAGTTAGAGTTAGGTCTATGTCTAGCGTTATGGTTAGGGCTATGGCTAGGATAATGGTTCGGTTTAGGGTCAGGGTTTGTGTTAGACTTAGTGGCAGGGGTACCGTTAGGTTTAGGCTTAACGCTTGGGCTATTTGTTGGGAATGGGAGAGATCGGTTAAGGGTCATGGTTAAGGTCAGGATTAGCATTAGTGTTGTGGCTATGGTTAGGGATAAGGTTAGGGGTAGGCCCAGGGCTCAGGTTAGTACTGGGGTTAGACTTAGGTCTAGTGATAGTCTGTGGTTATGGTTAGTGTTAGGGCTAGTGTAAGGGTCCAGTTTAGGGCTGGGTTAGAATTAGGTGTAGGACAAGTGTTAAGGTTAACGTTACACTTAAGGTTAGGATTTGGCATAGGCCTAGGTTTAGGCTTATGGTTGTTTTAGGCTTAGGTTTGGGATATGGGTAGCGGTTTGGTTGGGGTTGGGGATAGGGTTACTCTTAGGGCTTGGGGTTGGCTTAGGAACAGAGTTCTGGTTAGTCTTAGGGCTAGGGCTAGGGTTAGGGTTAGGGTTACGCTTGGGATAGGTTCAGTGTTTGGGTGAGGGTCAGGTGTATGGTTAGCATTAGGATTAGGTTTTAGGAAAGGCTTAGGTTAAGGTCTAGGGTTAGAGCTAAGCTTAGGTTTAGGGTTATAGTTCAGTTAGGTTTATGGCTATGGTTAGCGTTAGGGCTAGGTTTAGTGTTAGGATGCTGGTTAGGGCTAGGGCTGGGGCTGGCTTTAGGCTTATGGCTATGGCTAGGATTAGGGTTAGTTTTAGGTTTAAAGTTGTGTGCGTTAGAGTTTGGGTTATGGGTAGGGTCAGAGTTAACTTTAGGGTTATGTGTAAGGTTAGGTTTATATTTAAGGTAAGCGTGGGTCCGGCCCCATGGTTTAGCAGTTAAGTGCACAGGATCCGCTGTTGGCGACCCAGCTTTGTATCCCAGGTGCACACCGACACACCGCATTTCTGGCCATGCTGAGGCCACGTCCCATATACAGCAACTAGAAGGATGTGCAGCTATAACATACAACTATCTAATGTGGCTTTGGGGGAAAAAATAACATAAGTGTTAAGGTGACGGGTAGGAGTAGTGGTAGAGTTAGGGGTAAGGTTAGAGTTGGGTTAGAGTTAGGGTTATGGTTGGGGTAGGGTTAGGGTTTGGGTTAGGGCTACTGTTAGTGTTAGCATTAAGGTTAAGGCTAGGGCTAGGGTTATGGCTAGATTTAGGCTTAGGTTTAGGGTTAGCATTAGTGTTAAGGCTAGTGTTAGGCATAGGGTTAAGGTTAGCAGTAGGTCTAGGGATAAGGCTAGAATTAGTGTTAGTTCTAGGGCTAGGTCTAGGGTTACTGTTAAGGTTACAGTATGGGTTAGGGTTAGGCTTAGGGTTAGGGTGAGGGTTAGGGTTAAGGCTATGTTTAGGGTTAGGCTTATGTTTAGAGCTAGATTTATATCCGTGGTTAAGGTTAGGGTTAGGACTAGGGCTTCTGTTGGGGTTAGGGCTAGGGCTATGATTAGGTCACGGTTAGCATTAGGGTTAGGGCTACTTTTGGGTTAGAGTCAGGATTAGAGTTGTGGTTAGGGTCAGGTCTACGGCTAGGGTAGAAGTTAAGCCTATGGTTAGGGTTATGGTTAGTGTTACGGTTATGGTAGAGGTAGGTCTCGGGTTAGGCTCAGGTCTCTGTCTAGGGTTTGGGTTAGCCTTAGGTCTATGGCTAGGTTTAGGGTCAGGGTTAGGTTTAGGGTTAGTACTAGAGCTACTTTTAGGTTTATTTTTAGGGGAAGGGTTAGAGTTACAGCTAGGTTTAGGGTAGGGTTAGAGTTAGGGCTAGGGTTAGGGTTCGATCTATGGTTATGGTTAAGGTTATGGTTGTGTTAGGTTTAGATTTAGTGTTAGATTTACGGGGAGGTCTAGCGTTAAGGTTACTGTTAGGACAAGGGTTAGGGTTAGGGCTAGGTTTAGGCTTTGGATTAGCCTTAGGTTTAAGCTTAGTGTTTGGGTTAGGTTTATAGCTACAGTTAGGGTTAGGTCTAAAGTTAGTGCTACATTTAGGATTAGGGCTACGGCTGGTCTTCGGTTTAGGGTTAGGTTTAGGGCTAGGGTTCGGATTACTGTAGGGTTAGGGTTAGTTTTGGGCTAGGGTTAGGACTAGAGCTAGAGCTAGGGCTATCATTAGGGTTACGACTAAGTTAGGGATAGTGTTAGGGCTAGGGCTATGCTTAGGATAATGGCTAGGGTTAGGATTAATGTTATGGTTATGGTTAGAGATTGTTTCGGTTTTCAGTTAAGGGTAGGGGTAGGGGGAAGGTAAGGTTTAGGTTAGGATTAGGGCTAGTATAGTGGTAAGAGTTGCGTTAGGGTTAGAGTTAGAGGAGTGGTAGGCTTAGGGGTAGGGTGACGGTTGTGTTCGGGTTACCGTTATGATGAGTGTTAGGGCTAGTGGTAGCATGAGAGTTAGCGTTAGGACTAGAGTTAGGCTTAGGGCTAGGATTATGCTGATGGCTAGTGTTGGGCGTAGCATTAAGAGTAGGGTTAAAAGTAGGGCTAGGATTAGGGTTATGGTCATCATTATGTGTAGGGGCAATTTTAGGGCTACAGCTAAGTTTAGTGGTAGGTTAGGGTTATATTTAGGGTTAGAGTTTGGGTTACGTATAGACTTAGGGTTAGTGTCAGGTTTAGGGCTAGTATCATGGTTAGGAGTAGGATTACGACTAGGGTTAGGTTTAGGGTTTGAACATGGGCTAGTGTTGGCATTAGGGTTAGGGCTAGGATTAGGGCAGAGTTAACATTAGGGTTAGGGTTAGTGTTGGGTTATGATTAGTGTTGGGTGATTGTTAGTTGTAGCGTTAAGGTCACCTCTAGGCTAGGGTTGGGGTTAGGCCTAGAGCTAGAGTTAGAGTTAGGATAAGTTTTAGGCTTAGGGTTAGTCCTAGAGCTAGGGTTAGGTTTACTTTTAACGTTAGAGTTATTGTTAGAGGTAAGTTTAGTTTAGGGGCAGGGCTAGGGCAATTGCTGGGGCTCGGTTTTTCTTAGGGACAGAGTTACGGTTAGTGTTAGTGATCAAACTAAGGTTACGGCTGTGGCTTAGACTAGGGTAAATGTTAGGGTCAAGGTTAGCCTAGGGCTGAATTAGAGTTAGGGTTAATGTTAGGCTTAGGGGAATGGGTAGGGTTGGGGTTAGAGATGGTTTAGGATTAGGTTTAGGGGTAGTTTTAGGGTTAGGGTTAATGATAGGGCTATTGTTAGGGTTACAGTTAGAGCCAGGGCTATGGACAGGGTTAGGGTTAGCGTTAGTGCTAGGACTAGGTCTAGATATATGATTAGGGTTAGTGCTAGGGTTAGTGTTAGGGTTCGAGTTATGGCTAGGGTTAGGGCTAAGTTTAGGGTCACATCTAGGGCTAGGATTTGTGTTGGGTTAGGGCTAGCGTTGAGGGTTAGTGTTAGGGATATGGTTAGGGTTAGAGTCAGGTGTAAGGGTAGAGTTTGGCATAGGGTAGTGTTAGGGTTTGTGTTAGGGTTAAGACTAGTGTTAGTCTTAAAGGTATGGCTAGGGCTAGGGATAGACTTAAGTTTAGTGTTAGGGTTAGTGTTAGGACTAGCACTAGCATGAGGGTAGGGCTAGGACTAGAATTAAGGTAAGATTAGGAGTTATGGTATGGTAAGGATTTGGTTTATGGTTAGGTGTAGTGTAGGGTCACGGTTAGGGCTAGGTTTAGGGTTAAGGGTAGGGTTAGTGTTAAAGCTATGGTGATGGGTTTATAGTGGGGAATGGAGATGGCTTTTTACTGTTTGGTTAGGTTCAGGGTTAGCATTATTGTTTGTGCTAAGGTTATGGATAGTGGTAATGTTAGGGTTAAGGTTAGGGCCATGGCTAGGGTTAAGGATAGGTCTAGATTTAGAGCTAAGGCTAAGCCTGGGTTTAAGTTTAGGACTAGGACTATGGTTAATTTCATGTGTAGGGCTCGTTTAGTGTTAGGTTTAGGGCAATGGTTAACGTTAACGTTACAGATGGGGTTAGAGCTTGGGTTAGGGTTACGGCTAGGGTTATGGTTACTGTGAGCGATAGTGGTAGGGTTAGGGTTAGGTTTAGGGTTTAGGTTGAGTTAGGGTTGGGTTAGGGTGAGAGTTAGGGCTCAGGGTGGCGATGGAGTGTTAGTGCAATGGTTAGGGTAGGACTATGGTTAGTGTTAGGTTTAGTGTTAGGTTTAGGGCTAAGGTTAGTGCTAGGTCAGGTTTAGGGCTAGGGCTGTTGTTAGTTTTATGTTTAGGGCTATGGCTAGGATTAAGGTTTGGGTACGAATGGATTAGGGTTAACGTTAGGGGTAGCGTTAGGGGTAGAAGTGGGTTAGAGTTCGCGTTAGGTTTAGGGCTAAGGGTAGGGGTGGGGGGGTTAGTGGTCTGTTTGGATTAGGGTTAGGTTTAGAGTTAATAGTAGGTGTAGGTGAAGGACTTGGATTAGTGTTAGGGTAAGGTTTAGGGTTAAGGTTAGGTTTGGTACAGAGTTAATGTTAGTTTTATGGTTAACGTTAGGGTCATGTTTGGGGTTAAGCTTGCGTTAGGGTTAGGTTTAATCTTAGGGTTGCTGTAGGGTTTGGATTAGGATTAGGGGAGGTGTAGGTGTATGGGTAGAGTTAGGCTTAGGGTTAGGGTTTGTGTTAGTGCTAGGACTGGGGTTAAGGTTAGTTTTAGTCTTGGCTTAAGGTTAGGTTTAGCAGAGCGGTATGTGTAAGGATAGTGGCAGGGTTAATGTTAGTGTTAGGGTTGGGGTAATTTTAGGGCTATGGCTAGGTTTAGGGTTAGGGCTGGGGCCAAGGATAGGATTATGGCTATTGTTAGGAATAGTGTTATTATTAGGTATGGAGTTGGGGTTAAGTTTGGTTTAGGGTTAGGGTTAGTTTTAGGGTTAGTGGTAAGGTTGAGGTTAGGGTTGCATTCGAGTTTGGCCTATGGTTATGGAGGGGCTAGGGTTTCGATTAAGGTTATGGTTAGGGGAGGAGTAGGTGTAAGGATAGGTTTAGGGTTAGTGTTCGGGTTAAGGTCAGTGGTAGTTGTAGGGCTTGAGTTATGCTTAGTTTTAGGGTTAGGGTTAGATTTAGGTTTACGGCTAGTGTTAGAGTTGGCATTAGGGTCTAGAGCCACAGTTAAGGTTAAGGGTAGGTTTATGGTTAGGGGTAGGTCTGGAGTACAATTAGGGTTAGGGTTTGGGTTTGTCTTAGGTTTAGGGTTATGGTTAAGGCTGGGTCTATGGCTGGCTTTAGGGTTAGGACTAGGGTTAGGGTTAGGATTAGTGCTAGGTTTAGAGCAAGGGTTTGGGTTAGGGTTAATGCTAGGATTAGTGTTGGGGTTAGAATTGTGGTTGGATTAAATAGTTAATGTTAAGGTTAGGGTAGTATCAGGTGTAGGCATAGGGTTAGTGTTAGTGTTAGCGTTAGAGTTAGGGTGAGGGTTAGACTTAGGGGTAGGAGTTAGCTAAGATTTAGGGTTATGGTTACAGTTAGACATAGGGTTAGGGTTAGGTGTAGGGGTAGGTTTAGGGTTATGATTATTCTTAAGATTAGTGTTAGTGTTATCGCTAGGGATTGGGTTATTGTTAGGCTTAAGTTAGGGTTAGGGTTACAGTTAGGTTTGGGTTTAGGGTTGGGTTAGTGTTAGGGTTCGTGTTACCTTAAGTCTTAGGGTCTGGGTAAAGATTGGTTTAGGCATAGGGATAGGGTTACAGTTAAGGTTAGTGGTAGTGATACGGTTAGCTGTGGGAATTGCATTAAGATTAACATTAGGGCCAGGGCTTGAGTTAGGGCTGGGGTTAAGTTTATGGCTAAGGCTTGGTCTAGGGCTTAGACTAGGTTTAGGTTCAGTTTTACTGTTAAGTTTAGTGTCAGATTTAGTACTAGGCATAGGGCTGCATTAGTGTTAGTGTTCGGGGTTGGGCTAAGTTTTAGGCCCAGTTTTAGGGTTAGGATTACAGTTAAATTTAGGTCTAGGGCTGGGGCTCGTTTTAGGATTATGGATAACATTAGGGCTAGTGTTAAGGCTAGGGACAGTGTTAGGGGTCAGGTAAGGACAAGGATTAGGGTTAGGGTTGGGGCTGGGTTTAAGGCTAGGGTTAGTTCAACACTTGGGTCAAGGTTAGAGTTAGCTTAATGGTTAGAAGTAGATTTAGGTTTAGGGTAAGTGTTATGGTTAGGGTTAGGGTTAGTGCTAGGGTTAGGTTTATGGCTATGGCGAGGGTTAGGGCTAGGTTTAGTGTTAGTTTTAGGTTTATGGCTATGGTTAGGTTTAGAGCTACGCATTTGTTTAGGGTTCGTCACACTGGTAAGGTGATGGTTAGGTTTAAGGTTACATAAAAGGGTACAGTTACAGTTAACATAAGTTTTAACATTAGAGGTAGGCGTAAGGATAAGAGTGGGGTTGGATTAGGGTTATGGCTATGGTTAGGTTTGGGGTTAGGTTTAGGGTTCTTGTAATGGTAAAGGTTAGGGCTAGGGACAGGGTTAGGTTTAGAGTTATGACTAGTGTTATGTTTAGTGTTAGAACTAGGGCCCTGGTTAGGATTAAAACTTGGGCTAAGATTAGTGTTAGAGTTAGCATTAGGGTTGGGTTATGCTTGGTGTTACGGATATTGTTGGGGTAGGGGTAGGTGTTTGGGTAGGTTTAGGTTTAGAGGCGGGTTGGTGTAAGAGTAGTGTTAGGGTTAGGGTTGCATTAGGGTTAGGGTTAAAGATAAGGTTAAGCCTAGAGCTAGCGTGAGAATTAAGGTTCAGGTTAGGGTTAGGGTTAAATTTAGAGTTAGGTTTGGTTAGGGTTAGGGGTAGGGTTAGGGTTAGTGTTGGGTTAGGTTTAGGGGTGGGGTAGTAGTAGGGGTAGGTGTTGGGGTAGTGTTTGGCTTAGGGTTAGGGTTAGGGTTATGGTGAGAGTTAGGGGTAGGTTTAGTGTTAGAGTTAGCATTAGGGCTAGAGTTCAGGTTAGGGCAAGTGTTAGGGTTAGGGCTGATAATAGGCCTAGATTTATGGATAGGTTTAGGACTAGGGTTAGGGTGGGTTAGTAGAAGGGTTTGGGTTATGGGTAGTTTTAGATCTACAGTTAAGGTTAGTGTTGCGTTAGAGTTAGAGTTAAGCTTAGTGTTTGGTTTAGCGCTAGGGTTTGTGTAAGGCTAGTCTTATGTCTAGGCTTAGTGTTAGGGTTAGGACTAGGGCTAGTGTTGGGTTTAGGGCTATGGTTAAGGTTAGCCTTAGTGTTAGTACTAAGTTCAGGGATAGTGCTACTGTTAGAGTTAGCGTTAGAGCCAGGGCTATGGAAAGGGCTAGTGTTATCATTAGGGATATGCCTAGGTCTATAGTTATGGTTAAGTTTAGAATTTAGCCTAGAGCTAGGGTTAGGGTTAGGGATATGGTCATGTCTGGGGCTAAGTTTAGGGTCAGGTCTGGGGCTTGGATTTGTGTTAGCGTTAGGGCTTGTGTGGAGTGCTATGATTAAGTGTAGGGTTAAGTCTAGTGCTAGGGTTAGGGTTATGGTTAGTGCTAGCTTTAGGGTTAGTGTTATATGCAGTGTTAGCATTTTGGTTAAACCTAGCGTTAGACTTAGCAATTGGGTTAGGCTTAGGGCTGATATTAGGATTAGGGTTAGGTTTAAGAGTAGGTTTAGTGTTCAGGTTACCATTATGTTTAGTGTTTAGGTTTGGCTTAGGGTTTGGAATAGGCTTAGGGTTAGGGCAAGAGTTTGTGTTAGGAGTCTGTCCAGGATTAGGGTTAGAGTTACGATTGAGTTAGACTAAGTGTTAGTGTTAGGGTTAGGTTTAGGGCTATGGCTAGGGTCTGGGGTAGTGGTAAGTGTTGGCTTAGGGATAGGGTTAGGGTTTGTGTTAGGGTAGGGCTAGGGTTTGTGTTAGGTTTAGGGTTAAGATTAGGGATAGAGCTTGGGCTAGAGCCTGGTTTAGGGTTAGGGCTAGCATTAGGTCTAGGTTAAGTGTTATTTTAAGACTATGGGTAACAATAAAGTAGGATTAGGGTTAGGGCTTTGGGTAGGGGTAGGCTAAGTGTTTGGGTTAAGAGTATGGATAGGGATAAGGTCACAGTTAGGGTTGGGTTTAGGGTTAAAATTAAGGGTAATGTTAGGGGTGGGTGATGTCTAGTCTTAGTGTTATGGTTAATATTATTTGTGTTAGCGTTCGGGTTCTGCATGTGATTAGTGTTAGGTGTAGGGTTAGGCTTAGGCTTCGGATTGGATTAGGGTTAGGGTTAGGGTTTAAGTAGGGTTAGAATTAGTTTATGGAGAGAAGGAGGGGTAGGGTTGGGGTTAAGTCTGCGTTCAGTTTAGGGTTAGGATTAGGGTTCAGGTTCTGGTTAGGGTTAGGGTTAAGGTTAGGCTTAGGGTTCAGATTAGGGTTTGTGTACTGTTTTGGTTTAGGATTCCAAACAGCAATCTGTGCCAAATGTTTTTTAGGCATTATGTGATCCTTACTAGCTGGACGGAAGGGAGATGTGGTATGAATTTATTTCCAGGAATGGGTGCTATACATGATTTAGCTCAGCTCTACTCTGGATTCCCTGTCCTATACAAACCTGTTCCCAGGTTTAAGGATAGGGTTAGGGTTAGGTTTTGGTTACGGTTAGAGTTAGTTTTATAAAGAGAAGGAGGGGTAGGGTTTGGCTTAGGGTTGCGTTAGGCTTGGATTTAAGATTAGGGATAAGGATGAGGTTTGGGTTAGAGTTACAGTGAGGGTTAGGTTTAGGGTTAGGGCTAGGGTTGTATTAGTTTTAGGGTTATTGTTAGGATTAAATTTAAGTTTAATGTTAGCCTTAATGTTTAGAGTTAGTGTACTAGAGTTAGCATAGTGTTAGTGTTAGGGTTAAGATTTGGGCAAGCGCTAGGTTTAGGCATAGAGTTAGGGTTATGGCTAGTGTAATGTCTGGGTTTTAGGGCTGGGGCTAGGATGAGTTTCAGCTGTAGTTTGGGTTAGGGCTAGATCTAGGGCAAGTGTTAGGGTTAGGGTTACAGTTAGGGTTAGGTTTAGGGCTAGGGCTAGTGCCAGGGTTAGGGTTAAGT
Organism: Diceros bicornis minor; assembly: GCF_020826845.1. NCBI lineage: Eukaryota > Metazoa > Chordata > Mammalia > Perissodactyla > Rhinocerotidae > Diceros > Diceros bicornis. Next base: position 26,990 of record NW_026691697.1, read on the forward strand.
CTAGGACTAGGGTTAGTGTAAGGCATAGGGCTAGGCTTAGGCTTAGTGCTAATTCTTGAATTATTGTTATTGTTAATGTTAGTGTTTGAGTTGGAGTTGTGTTGTGGTGTCAGGTATAAGGTTAGTGGTAACCGTAAGTTTAGTGTAGGGGTAATTGTACGTTTAGATTTAGGGTTAGGGTTAGGGATAAGGTTATATCTAAGGCTATGGTTATGGTTAGGGTTATGGTGAGAATTAGGCTTCATGTTCGGATTAATATTAACATTAGTTTTAGGGTTAGGGTTGGGGTTTGTATCATGAACCTTAACCCAACTTTAGCTCTAACCCTAAACCTACCCGAAGCCCTAAATATGCCCCTAGCCCTAACCCTAATCATATGCACACCCACTGTAACTGTAACCCTAAGCCAACTCTAACCCTAACATAAAACCTAGTCCTAGCCCTAGCCCTAACAGAAACCCTAACATTAGCATAACCCTAACTCTAAGCCTAGTGTTAACCCAAACCAAAACCCTACGCCTATTCCTAGACTTTCCATTGTCCCCACCCTAAGGCACACACGACACTAACATCAGACCTAACCCTAATCATACCCCTAGCCCTAAAATCATAACCTGTCCCGTCCCAAACAATAAAAATGTATCTAGTTATATACTTAAAGAGAATCCTAACTCTAAATGTAATAACTAAACTTAGACTCAAGCCCAGCCCTAACGATAACTCTTGCCATAACACTAACACTATCACTACACCTAATCCTAACTCTCACCATAACCCTACATGTAATCCAACACTAACCCTATCCGTAGCCTTTGCTGTAGCCCTAAACCAGTCCTAACACAAACACCAGCCCTATTCCTAATCATATACTTACTGCTAAACCTAACCTTAACTGAAACACAAACCACCTCATCTAACTCTAAGAATAACCATAACATTAATCCTAGCCCTAGCCCTAAACATAACCCAGCCCTAGCACTAACCCTAACCATACCCCTACCCCTACCCCTACCCCTAACCCTAATCTGTACACTAACTCTAAGACTAAACATAACCCTAACCCTAACATGAACACTAACAGTAAACATAACCCAACCCAACACTAACCCTAAAGCTACCTTAAGCATAAGCCGAACCCTAACCAAAACCCTAAACCGGGCCACAAATTTCACCCTAACCAGAAGCCTGATCCGACGCTAAACAAACCTAATCTTATCCAGACCCGAAACCTAAACCTTACCCTAATCAGAAGGCAAACCTTAAAATAAAGCTAAGCCTAAACCTCACAATAACCCTAATTCTAACCCTAACATGAACACGAATCGGAACCCTAACCCTAAACAGAATCATAGACCTAAACCGAACCAGAACCCAACCCTACCCATAAAACTAACCCTAACACTAAGATGAACACTAACCCGAACCCGAACCCGAATTCAAAGCCTAACGCTAACTCAAACGCTAACCCGAACCCTAACAACAAACCTAACATGATACTGACACCAAAAACTAACTATAACCCTAAAACAAACACTAACCCTAACACTAAAACTAACGCTCACCCTAACCCTAACCCGAACCAAAACATAACCCTAACTTGAACTCTAAGCCAAAACCTAACCCTAACCCTAACAATAACCCTAACCCAAACACTAACCGTAACCATAACGCTAAGTCTAACACGAAAAATAACCCTAACCGTAACTCGAATCTGAATCCTAAACTTAACCCAAACTCGAAGCCAAACCCAACCTGAAACCAGCCATATCCCTTATCCAAAACTAACCCCAACCCCAGCCCTAACCTTAAGCCTAAAGCTAACCCGAACTCTAACAATAACATGAACCCCAAACTTAACCCAGACTCTAACCCGAACCTTAATCCTAACCCTAAAACTATCACAAACACAAAGCCGAATCCGACCCTGACACTAACACCATCAAGAACCCAAACCTTAACTCTAATCCTAATCCAAACACTAACCTCACCCTAAGCCTTAACATAACCTTAACAGTAAGCCTAATCCTAACCGTCCCAACAAAGCAGAACATAACCCTAACCCTAACCAGAAAATGAACTCGAACCCTAGCCATAACCCTAACCCAAAAACAACCCTGACCTTAAACATAACCCTACACTTAACATGAAAATTAACCCTAACCATATCAGCAAACCTAGCCTGAACTGTAACTCTAACCCTAAACCTAATCTTAGGCCGACTCTAACCCTAACCCTAACCAGAACACGAACCTGAACCCTAAGCCTAACCCTGACTTGAACACTAGCCCTGACACTAAAACTAAACATTACCCTAACCCGAACCCTATTGCTAAGCCTAACCATAACCTGAACTCTAAACATATTTCTAACCCTAATTCTAACCCTAACCCTAATCCAAACCCAACACGAACCCTAACTCTAACCCTAAACCTAGCCCTAAATCGAACCCTAACGCTAACCATAACCTTAATCGGAAACCAAAACGTAAACCTAACCCTAACCATAACCCTAACCATAACCCTTACCCTAGCCCTAACCCTAACCCTAAAAGAAACCTAAAGCTAAAGCTCAGCATTTTTCGAACCCAAAACCTAATAATAACCCTAATCCGAATACTAACCCTAACCTCAGCCTAACCCAAATCCTAACACTAACCCGAACGCTAACCTGAATCTAACCCTAACAAGAACCCGAACCCAAACCCTAACACTAACCCGAAGCCTAACCCAACCAGAACCCTAAGCCTAAACTGATATCAAAACCAAGCCCTGACCCTGACATTAACCCGAAAACTAATACTAACACTACACCTAACCATAACCCTAAATCTAACTCGAACCCTAACACTAACCCCAACGCTAAACTGAACCTGACCACTGACACTAACCCTAACCCTTAACTCAAAATCTAACCCTACACGTAAAACAAATCTGTACCAAACCCAAACCCTAACACTAAACAGAACCATAACCCTAATGCTAACCATAACCCTAACCCCAATAGTAACAGAAACCCTAACACTTACACTAACCAGATGATAACCCTAGGCTAACTGAACCCTAACCGTAACCTGAAATCTAACCCAAACCTGGCAATCAACCATAACACTAACGTCAACCCTAACCCTAACACTAACCTAAACTCAAAACATACCATTAACGCGAATCATAACCCTATCCTTAACTAGAATCATAAACTTAACCCTAACCAGAAACATATACCTAAATATAAACCTAACACAAACCCGAAAACTAAACCAAACCCTGAAACTGACAGTAACTGGAAACCAAACATGACACTAACGTAACACTAAGAGTACCCCAGGAAATGGCTCTGGGGAGAAAAGCATGACGAAGGGCACGTGTGTTGCCTTCTGTTTGAATGCAGATGTGCCAGGCAGAGGGCAACAGGATGGCTGGATCGGCTCAGCTGCTTTCTCCAAAGGAGGCGGGACAACCAGCTAAACATCCTACCTGGGCCAGGCCACTTCCAGAGGGGACAAAGTCAAGAGGACATAGCCCTGGGGATGGCTGCCAAGTTTGCTGGGGCGTGTGCTGGGCCCCATCAGAGGAGGAAGCATCCTGGCAACGGGTGTGCCAGACGTGAGATCAGGAGGCCTCCCACACCTGGGTCCCTTTCCTGCCCAGGCCTCACAAGGGAGGACGATGCTTGTGGCAGTGGCGAGTGGGGTGGGGCTGCTGGCTAGCCTGCCCCGGGATGTCCCGGGAGAGGGCGCCTGGGGATGGGCTGCCCCTGAAGAGGTCTGAGGGACTGACCCAGCTCGAGGCAGTCGGGGGCAGAGAGAGAATCCCACTCCGCCCTTTCCCTTAAGTTTCTTATGGCTTGCCAAACAGTTAACAAGACAGGTTAGCAAGAGAAAATCATACCCAACTGAAGAATATGAGTGCATGGCAGAAACCCGGGAAAATGAGTCTCTCCACACAAAGGCAGAGATTTTCATCTTGCATACTCTCCTAAGCTTATGAGAAAGGAGGATGTTGCGGGAGGGCATGTGGAAGTCAAGACTGGAAGAAGACAACTGTCATGCAGAGGGACATGTAATGTCTTGTCGGAACCATTTCCCTTGCACCGGGGTCAGGTCCAGAAGGGACAGCATGGAGGTGACCAGCAACCCGCCTCTCTGTGGTGGTGGTGGCGCTGGCCCAGGGGCGGGTGTGGGGGTGGTAGGTGGAAGCGGGATGGCGTGTGAGTTGGTACCAGCAGTGGAGCCAGCGATTCAGAGGTCAGGGATCTCTCTTTCTCTCTCTCTCACTCTCTCTGTGTCTCTCTCTCTCTTCTCTCCCTCGGAGACCTGAGGAGAGAAAGGTGGGGCGCCCTACCCACCTCGCCTACCTATTTCATGTTCCCTTCTTTCTCTGGCAGCTCTCGGAACCATGTGGGCTTGGGTTCAACCCCCTCACGCCAAGGGTGCATGCTCGGCCACCTGGGACTAGGGCTGGCATCGGGGGTCCTCAGTGAGGGCCCCATCCTCCCACCAGGATCTGACCGGCTGGGGAATCCCTCGGTGACTACCAGCTGCAGCTGAAGGAACCCCACCCTTCTTGACTTGGTTTCAGGTGCTGTCTCCCTCACCTCCCACAATACCTCACAGATTGCAGGCCGCATCAATTCCTTGGAAGGGTGGGTCTGCCCAGGGTTGCCACAGTCAGACTGGGGTTCGAGCCCAAGGTTCTTCCTAGGCCAGTTGCTTTGTCCTGGGGCTCATTTCTTTCTGGAAAGACAAAGCCATGGCCTCACCCCACGCCTAGACTTGGCGACTGCAGCCAGGTGGAGGAAAGGATCTGTGGAGACAAAAGGGCCGAGACAGGCATATGGCAAAGCAGGAAGTGCAGCGCCAGCAGCCCGTAGGCATTTGGGAGCCTATGCCAAACTGGGCAAGCCCTTCCGGGGTCAGTTCCCAGCCTCTTCTCTGGCGTCAGGAAAGCTTGGCCTTCCTAGGGCCCAGGCCATGGTTCTGGGGAGAAATCCGCGATGGAGGGCACTCGTGAGACCCTCTGCCTGAGGTCACAGGTGTCACGCCCAGGGCAACTGCAAGCCTGGCTCTGCTTGCCAGCTTTATCAAAAGCTGTCTGGCAAAACAGCCGAACCTGGCACCTGGGCAAGGCCCCTTCCGAGGGGACAAGTTATGAAGGACATAGCCCTAGGGACGTCTGCCAAGTCTCCTGGGGCATGTGCTGGGTCCCGTCAGAAGAGGAAGCAGCCCTGCAAGCGGTGTGGCAGACCAGAGATCAGGCAGCCTCCCACACCCAGGTCCCTGTCACCCCAGGAATCCCAAGGGAGGACGATGGTCTTGGCAGTGGCGAGAGTGGTGGGGTGGTCGCTGAGCCTGCACTTGGATTCCCCAGGAGAGGGCGCAGAGGGATGGGCTACCCCTGGCCAGGTCTGAGGGACTGACCCAGATAGGTGTTGTTGGGGGAAGAGAGAGAATGCCCCTCCACCATTTCTCTTCAGGTTCTCATGGCTGGCCAAATCATTAACAAGACAGGTTCGCTGGCGCAAATCAGACCTAGCTGAAGAACATGTGTCCGTGGGAGAAATGCAGGAAACTGAGTCTCTCCACACAATGGCAGAGATTCTCATCTTGCGTCCTCTCCTGAGCTAATGACGAAGGTGGATGTCGTGGGTGGGCCTGTGGGATGGGAGAGGGGAGGGAGATGATTATCATGGAGAGGGACATGTAAAGGCTTGTCCCAACAGTTTCCCTTGCACTGGGGTCAGGAACGGAAGGGAAGGCATGGAGGTGTCCAGCAACTGGCCTCTCTGTGGTGGGGATGGCCCATGGGCAGGCGTGGGGGTGGTGGATGCAATGAGATAGCTTGTGAGTAGGCACCAGCCAGTGGTGGAGGCAGCGACTCAGAGGTCATGGATCTCTCACTCTCTCCCTCTCTCTCTCCCCCTCGGGGACCTGAGGAAAGGAAGGTCGTGCGCTCTGCCCACCTCACCTACCTCCCCCATGGGACCTTCTTTCTCTGGCAGCTCTGGGACCCCTGAGAGCTTGGGTTCAGGCCCCCACACCCCCGCACAGGCCAAGGGCGCATGTGCGACTGCTGGGGCCTAGGGCTTGCTGCGTAGGTCCTCAGTGAAGGCACCACCCTGCCGCCAGGCTCTGACCGGCGGGGGCGGACATCTGGTGCCACCCCGCTGCAGTTGTTCCATCGCTGCTCTTCTGTACTTGGCTTCAGCTGTTGTCTCCCTCCCCTCCCCCACTCCCACTCACCTGGAAGACCACTTCACTTCCTTGGAAACATTGCTCTGGGCCTGATGGCCACAGGTGTACTGGGCTTCAACCTCAAGGCTCTGCTTGGACCAGCTGCTTTGTCCAGGGTCTCATTTCTTCCTGGAAAGACAAAGCCATGGCCTCACCCCATGCCTGCACTTTGCGACTGCAGCCAGACCAGGTGTAGAAAAGGCTCTGTGGAGTCAGAAGGGCCGAGACAGGCAGATGGCACCACAGGGCAATGTAGCCAGGGCCAAACTGGGCAAACGCTTCTGGCAACAGGTCCCAACCCCCTCCCTGGAGTCGGGAGGGCCTGGCCTTCCTGGAGCCCAGACCACGGCTCCGGGGAGAAATCAACCATGGAGGGCATGCGTGAGACCCTCTGCCTATGGTCGCAGGTGTCACGCCCGTGGGCACTGCAAGCCTGGCTCAGCTTGCCTGCTTTCTCCAAAGGATGCTGGCCAACCAGCCGAACCTGGCACCTGGGCCTGGCCCCTTCCAAGGGGACGACCACTGGAGGACATAACCCTGGGCATGGTTGCCAAGTCTCCTGGGGTGTATCCTGGGCCCCCGTCAGAGGAGGAAGCAGCCTGACAAGGGGTGTGTCGGACCTGAGATCTGGCGGCCTCCCACACCTGGGTCCCTGTCCTGCCCAGGCGTCCCGGGGGAGGACGATGGTCGTGTCAGTGGATAGTGGGGTGGGGCTGGCGCCGAGCCTACCCTTGGATGCTCCGGGAGAGGGCGCCGGGGGATGAGCTGCCCCTGGCCAGGTCTGAGGGACCAACCAAGCTCAGGGCTGCTGGGGACCAACCACAGCATGTCCACAGCCCTCTCTGCAGATCCAGGCACCAGGTGAGCACCTGCCATGGCTGATTCCATTAGTCCCTACAAGATCACCATGAAATTTATCCCCCCCCACTATTCAGAAGAGCAAACTGAGGCTCAGAGAGATGCGGGGATTTGCCCAAGTTACACAGCTGGCAGAGGACACAGTCACCACTGTGCTGAGGAGGGAGTGGCTACTCACCTAGTAAACAGCTGGTCCAGGACCCAGTGGGATGTGTCTGAGGCCGAGTAGTTGATCATGAAGGTGGTGAAACTCTAGATGTTCCTACTCAGGAAAGCTGGTGCAATGGACTCTGTCAGCTTCTCCATCATGCCTGCCTGGACGCCACGCATCCTGCAGTCTTCGTTTAAATTCACAGTGGACTCATCCTGACACGGGGGTAGAGGAGGAGGAACATACAGTCAGTGACATCATGGTGAACCACCAGGAGGACTGAGGTGACATTCTACCATCCTGTGTAGCTTGTGGGTAGGAGTGGAGTTCCAGATTCCTTTGGGAGTGGGACTTCTGGACACTGTAGTGAGAAAATTCTGGGGCAGCGGGTCCCAGGGGAATCTCATATTTGAGTCTGGATTCTACTACTGCCTTGATCATCTCAGGGTCCTGGGTGTGAAGACCCCTCTGCACCCTCACTAACCTCAGAGCAGCCCTGGTCATTGATGGACTGGTGCACCTGTGTCCACTCCAGGGAGATGGCAAACTGGAAAGCATCCACCAGCTCCTCGACCATCTCCTGGGTGCAGCTCTGCAGTGACAGAGCCCAGCAGTCAGGCCAGGAGGGATCAGGGGCCTGCCTGGACTTTGCCACAATGGGAAACCCCACGACAGATCAGGCACAGAGGGGCATCTGCAGACACTCCACCAGGGAAGGAATGCGAGGACAACTTGAGGGCCTGGCATTCACATGCGGATAGAGGAGTTTGGTCCCCAGCATTCACCTTCCTCTCCTGCAGCCAAGATCTTGAGCATGAACATGACACATTGCCCGACTCCTACTATCTGGCTTCCTGTTCCTGCTCAGGCTGGATCCTCCTCATCCCCAGTTTCAGTAATTCCACCTCCTACACACACACACAATGAGGGTCAAGGGGTGTGGGGCTGTCCTTTTGGGATCACAGTTCTGGCCTGACCTAGAGTGGTCTGCCCTGGCCTACACTGTTACCTGATGGTTCCTCGTGCCAAAAAGCCACACACATTCGAGGTGAGGGCTGAGCCAATGTCTAAAGCGACTTAACACGCTCTCATTCTGGGCTTTCAGGGGGCCAGAGCCTCGGAAAGTCACGGGACAACACAAGAAAATCCTGCTGTGTCGAGTGTCTTCACTCAAATGAACTGGACAAGAGGCTGTGATTACAATGTGGGTGGCTGATAACCAGCGTTCTAAGTTCTGTTGGGCGCTGTCACAAAGGAAGTGAGGTCACTTCTTCAAGTTTCTATTACTTAGCCCTTCCTTCAATGAGATCCACCCAAATCCCCTGCGGGGATGTTGGCTGCTCTCCCTCCTTGCCCGTGTCATGTCCATTACTGTACACAAATACCCATCACCACCCTCCCCAAAGCTCCTTGGGAGTGGATCCAGGCCCCAGCTTTGAGGAGACAGAGCTGAGGTCAGACCTCTTTTTTCCTACCAGGTCTGTGTCCTGGAAAAGCTGTTGTGCCTCTCAAGATCTCCCCAGTCTCCCAAGGTGCACAATGAGGGTTGGGCTAAAAATAGCTTCCTAGAGACCTCTTCAGGTGTATATGTAATAGTATGTACAAGACCTGTGAGCTGGTGTCACATGTGTCTAATGAACACAGTTAGGGATGGAGGAAGTACAAAGAGTAGACATCACATAGAATACCAGTCAGAACTTCTCTAGGTCCCAGATGTGTGATCTTTGGTAAGTCACTGCCACTCTGAGCCTCATTTTCAGGTCTGCATCCTGAAGGGGTTGAAATTAGAGGAAATTCAGACATTGTGATCCACTGGCATTAAGCCTTCCACGGTCCCCTGTTCTACTCAGAATCAGTCCCAAGAGCCTCATGATGGCCTATGTGGTGGCATCCTCCACAATGTTCCCATTGCTCCCTTCCTCCTAGAGTGCACATCCTTATGGCACCAGTAAGTGGTCAGTATCTGGCTTCTGAACAAGAGAACACAACCAAGGTGATGGGATGTCATTTCCAAGGTTTAATTACAAAACGTCTGTCATTTCCCAATTACTGGTTTACTTAGGTTCCCTAATTACCTCCCTCCTTCTGTTTCCATCTCTCTCTCTATCTCTCTCTCGCTCGCTCTTACTCTCGCTCTTGCTCTCTATCAATTCACCAGAACTGGGAGAGCAAGTGCTGATGTTTTCAGTTGCACTATGTAGAGGCTCCATAGGAGAGAACTGAGTGAGTGTCCAGCCAACAGACAGACAGGAGCTCAGAATCTCAGTCCAAATGGATCCTGACAAAACCCATGCGACTGATCTTGGGTGGGAATGCTCCCCCATTGGAGCCCTGATGAGACCACAGCCCCTTCTTCACAGAGACTTTGAGGCAGAGGTACCCAGCTACGCCATGTCTGATGCTTGGCTAACAGAATTTGTGAGATGTTAAATATTTGTACTTTATAGGTGGCAGGTTTTGGAGTAAAGTTGTGACAGAGGAACAGAAAGTAACAGTCTACCATGTCCCAGGATCCAGCCTGATCACCCTCCTCTCTCCCCTCACTCTCTCTTCTCAGGCTCCTTCCAGCCACACTGGCCACATTTCTGACCTTCTCTGGTCAAACTCGCTTCTTCCTGTGAGTCTCTGCTCCAGGGAGCCTTCTCCTTGACACACTAACTCTTCCCAGACATACGCAGGGGTGCTTACACTTGTCATTCTGGTCACAGCAAAGGTCTGAAATGTCTCAGGGCAGCCTTTCAGAACCTCCTAGCACAGTCTCTACCATCAGAGATCTCACATCCAGAAGAGCATTACATGATTTCCTCCTCCTTCCTCCCATTGAGATAAAATGAGTGCATGAGGAAGGGTTGTCTGCCTTGGCTGAAGCAGAGGCAACTCGTTCTGGTTAAACCAGGGACACCACTGTCTCTTCCAGGCCAAATTTTTCCCACCACGAGTCCATTGTTTAAGGAAACCGTCATTCCCTCTCTTTCATGGGTCTGGTTTCCCCAACAACACAGTGAACCATCCCCTCTCCCTGTGCTGCATCACCATAAACCCACAGCCAGAAGATAAGCACCAGGTTAAAACACCACCAGATCCTGAATTCAGTCACTGCTTAGACCCTCCCATCAATGTTGTCATTCAATCGTGACTCCTGAGGACACCTTTCCCGAGACCCACTCCCAGCCTGTCCTCAGCTTCCTATAGCAACACTGAGATTTCCTCAGAGTCCTCCCAACTTGGGCAAGAAACATTCTGAAATGTACTCTGTATTAATTTTCAGGGATGGGGGACATAGATAGATGTAATTTGAGCATGTATGTGCAGTAGTTTCTACGCATGTATTCTATTTTTCAGACAGATAAAATAGTGTGGCTACTCAATGCACCAAGCAAATGGATAACTGATCAAATTTTATCATGATGTGAAGTCTTTAGAGAGTAAATGTCGTGGTTAAGAGCACAGAGTATGGAGCTAACTCCTCATGTCCAAATTCCAGCTCAATCCCTTATTAGATATTTGTATTGACTGAGTTCTTTACCTGACTGGTGCCTCAGTTTCTTCATGTCTTCGTTGGCAATAATGATCAGCATACCTATTTTGTAGGTTTATGGAGAGTATTAAAGAAGTTAATGTATGAAAAATGTTTGGAAGACCTAGTGTATTACCAGTGCTGTACCTATGTATTAGAAATAAAATTTAGAAATTCTTCTGACACTGCCTGTGAGCCCCAGAGGGTGATAATGTTGCCTGGACGTACGTAGAATGCACTCCATGACATACGATGAATAAATGAGTGAACAACATTGGCGAATGCATTACCAATGTCACCTATGTCAACCTACAGGCATTCCCAAGCCGAACCACACACAGACATTCCTGCTCTGTCCTGCATCACATTCCCTGGAGGAATCACTGGGGCTTCTTGGACCCTTGTAACCATGCCCACTAAAGGTTCTTTTCTGTCAGCAAACCCCAGTCTTTGTCCAATTGCTGCAGCTCACAGGGTCTGCGCTGTGATCTTTGTCTTCACTAGAGGGAGAAGTGCCATCCCCAGAGCTGGGCACACAGAGAGCCTGAGCCTTGGAGAAAATGATTCCCTGGCCCTGGGGCAGGTAGAAGAGCGCAGGGACAGAGTGGGATTTGGGGAAAATCCTCCAGGTGTTGTCAGAAGGGATGGAGGCAGGGGATATGTCAGCAAGGACTGGTCTTGTTGGTGGGCCTTGGTGGTTAAATAGTAGGGGGACTGGGAAGTTTCCTAGGTTCTAGCATAATACAATCAATATGACGGTCATGAAATCAGAATCAGCCTAATTAAGGCCAAATTAACCCAATGTCAGCTGTTCCCTGACTCTCTAAACCAGTAGTGAATTATAATAAGGGTATTCGTGTTCTATCATCTCCTTTTCATTGATTGGCTAGAGTAATTATTCTTTACATAGCCTGTCTATTTTTACATAGTAAAGAAAAAGTGAGTTTTAAAACAATCTTCCTTGGAAAAGTCTCCCTAACATATTGAATTAATAACAGAAGCCACGACAGGAAATTCACCACATATCTTGAGCTTTAATCTCTGGTTTTAGATCTTCCTAAGTGGTAATTTACCTACACTTCTGCCTTCTTTCTTGAGAATAGTCCACTTAGGATTAAGTAAGAGTGCAACCTCATACTATGTGAGAAGTGGTGGGACTCTAGGAAGAGGTTTTTTTCATTCTGTCAGTGTGTGTGTGTGCGCGTGTGTGTGTGGGGGTGTATGAGACTTTTTGCTGCATCTGGCAGTGTGGGCAAGTGTAGACTCCTTTTCTAGGGAAAAAATTTCCCTAATCACTTTCTCTGTACTTTCTTTTCACTGATGGCTTCGCCAGCACTGTCCAATAGTGACATTAAGCAAACTATATTATGGAATTTAAATATTTTTTAGTAGCCAGACTTTAAAAAATGATAACAAACAGGAGAAACTAACTTTAATAGTATATTTTAACCCATTATAACCAAGATATTATCAATGTGGGTGCAGTCTATACAAAACTTAATAATGAGAGACGTTAAATTGTTTTTTCTGTGTTTCATAAATCCAGTGTGTACTTCCTACTTAAAGTACAATCTCCATTTGTAAGTCGAGTTTTTTCAGACATACATTCTCTGCACTGAGATTAAATGTTCACAATTGTCAAATAAGAATAACTAGGAGTGGGGTGGGTGATAATTTCAATACTGATTTAAGCTCTAATGGAGCTTTGAACACCAACTGGTCAATGGGTTAATCAAATGAATAATCATATAGTATAGGAGAATGGCATGATTTGGGATTTAGAAAAAGACTGGGGACCGTGTGTCCTGACAGGGAGAACCAAGGATTTTGTTATTGAGAGAGAAAAGGACAAAAAGAGAATAAAGTCATACACATAAGTGTCTAACAACATGGGGGAGAAGAAATGACCTGCCGTATTCCTGAGTTTTGACCTCGTGGTTTCTTTTCTTGACCCAAATCTCTTTGATGATGTCCCAGGACAAAGGTCAGATTAATCCCCACAGGGAGAGAGGGAGGGTAGAAGTACAAGGCATCTGACATAATTGTCGTGGGAAAGCAGGCTTCATTTATAACTCTGATCCACTTTCAAAATTTATTTGTGTAGGGTCAGAGAAGAAGAAGTATGATGGTCAAATCATCACAGAGGAAGTGAAATGATTGTGGAAAGCAATCTAAACCAAAGCCTGGTTTGAGCATCTCCATCCCTTTGAGGATGTCCAGTTACATAATCAAGAGGCCAGTTACTAGAATCACATCCTAGCCTGGCAATGAGGTCAGATGCCATGAAAGGGAGGAAACCTTGGAGCAGCCCCAACAACTCTGCTAGCAGAAGAGACTGCAAAGTCTCCAGGCCTGCAGAGTGCAGGATAACTATTAAGTGCTTTGGACCTTGCCAAAGCCCTGCTGAATCTTGCACCTAGTTGCACAGGTGTATCACTGCCAGGTGAGCTCGCAGGTTTTCTGAACTCCAGTCCCATGCCCAGCCCTGCCTGGTCTTCAGATTCGGCAGAGATGATCCCAGGAGCTGCTCTGTACATCCCACAGCTCCTTTGCAAACATCTTCTGGTGACTGAGGAAGATATCAGGAAACAGGAAGGGAAAGTGAAGACGGCAAGAGACAGACTGGCAATAGCACAGATGCAGACAGACTCGCAAGCGAGGCAGGGAGAGTGAGGGGCCAAGAAGGACATCCCGACAAACACGATGAAGAAAACAAAAGATGGCGCAGATGACGTGGAGCTCACACTACATTAATGCCTCTGCAGGGGTGCTGATGATTTCTTGCTTTGAGCTCTTGAAACTTTAATATATACCAATAATTTTCTTTTCTTTGACTCCTTTGCATGACAGAGAAGATACAGACAGTGATCCATCTGAGGTGAGAGATTGGGTTTCAGGTGGGGAGACAAAGGAGTTCTTTCTTTCTCATTTAGTCCTCTCATTTTCATTTACTGAGTGTTATCTATTTGTATTTTAAGACCCAGATTTATCACAATCAGGGGATTCTTTAGAGTTTTGCCCTCACAGTCACAGAGAAAACATACCTAGTCCAAATGGATTGTCCTTTTTGTGTAATATTGCAATAGATTCCAACATAATATTTCACTAAAGAGCTGTTATATCTGTCTTCTCAAAAAAGACACCTACTTCTGGGTCTCTATTTTTCTGGTATTTGTTGCATGTTGAATCACAGTTGCATATAATGAAATACTGGATTGTCCCTTTTTTTAGATTTGTATGTGTTGGAGATTTGATTCATGAAAATTGATATGCCATTGTGGTATCATGCTGTCAAGAGAACGACTGTTTTCAGCATCACAAGTCACAATAAGCCAGTGTGTTGGGATTTGTCTATTTGCCTGATCCAGTATGTTGCACTCTTCAAATCCTCTTTATCATTACTTACTTTTGTCCCACAGATTTATCAGTTTCTGAGAGCAATGTGTTCAACAATAATAGAGTATCTTAGTATTTATATCTTCCCTAAAAAATGAGTTATTTTTTAGCTAAATCTTCTCTCGTCTATTCTTCCATGTGGTAATCATCTGGAATTTTGGTTCAAATGTGTTTTTAATGTCTTGTTTTAAAACTAATACTGAATTAGACAGACGGTTTTTTCCTTTCCTAGTGACTTCTGTTATGTTTTCCTGGGTTCACATTTCTTCTTCCTGATGTATATTCTTTACCACTTCTTTCACTGCGGGCCTGTGGGAGGTCAACTTTGAGTATGTTTGTAGGTCAGATAACGTCTTTCTTTCTTTGACACATAGCTTGAATAGGTGTTTAATTTAGATTTGTAGTAATTTTTTTCCTTCTTTGTCAAGTTATTTAATATTTCTGAGCCTCCACTTCTTTAGCTTAAAATGGGAATAAATCCCTAAAATTGTGACTGTAACTGAGATAATACATGCAGAGCTTTCCAGTCATGTTGCTTAGAAGAAATTAGTCAACAATGATAACTATTATCAATCATTATAATGATATTATAATAATTATAATATAATAATATATTAATGTATAATAATGATTATACATTAATTTATAATTATAATATACAGTATATAATGTATAATGTATGCAATGTATAATAATAATATATTAATATTATTAATCATTAGAATCTTCATAGTGTGCATTCTCGGAGAATCACTGCTTCAGATTGAGAATGTGAAGCTCATACACAAAAAGTCTGAGAAAGTGCCATGACTGTGACTTTAATTCTCAGCCCTTGGGTATCTTCAGCTGTGGTCATCTGTACAGTGTGTACAGATAATGTAATCTGTTCCAACAGACCCACTGCAGAAAAGTGTAGCCTGCCTCATGCCTGGGATGTTCTGGGCTGCTTGTTGGGGAGCCTCTGTTTTGAGGCTAGTTGGATTCTGTACAGAGAAAGATGAAAAAAGCCTCTTTCTTTTCCCTCAGATTTCTCCCGCCGAGTATTATTCACTTTTACATGCAGAGCAGACACTCTCTTCCCAGAGCCTTGGTGTTTCTCTGGGATTCAGTCTTCCCAGACACCTAGTCATTTCAGCTCCCAAGGCCCAAGGGGACTGCAGAGTCACATCTCACCCACTCCTCCCATCTTGGTCTGTTTTCCGTCACAGAGGACCCATGAGTGGGGAGAGGAGCCATTGAGGGAGATTGATCTGGAAGTCCTGGTGAATCGCAGCTTCAGAGAATGAAGCAGAAAAAGGGAACCTGAGACTGCCAGGGCTTCAGTGGGGGAGGAATATGGAGGAATCGAAAGGGGTGTGATGGCTGCACAGAGTGAAGGGGAGAGATGTTCCAAATTTTCCTAAGAAGGGAAACCTTGCACTGAAGTGGAGATTCGATTTTACATGATGGCAACGTCTGTGCTGGTTTCACCAATTCTGGTGTCCCTGAGGGATGAACTGGTGTGACATCACAGGACAGAAGTTGCAGTCACTTTCAGGACTTAAGGAAGGTGAAACATTTCAGCCTAGTCCCCTGTGAGCCAGTCAGGGGCCAAGTCTAGAAAGGCTCGGAGCCTGCATCCGTCCAATGTGGTTTCGTTCTGTTCCAGTCAAGCTCCTCTGGACCCCAGCTTGGAAAAAGGGACCTCAGATCTAGTCAGATCTAGTCATCACAGCTTCCGTAGGTCACCATGAGGCAGGTAATAGCCCAGGCGTCTTCACTGGACCTCATAGTTGCCCTCCTTCTTCCACTGGCAGACAGTGACTTGTGAGGTCAGGAGAGCGCATCAGAATCGTTCAGTCAGCTGCCCAGTATGGGAGACTCCAGGGGAAGGAGATGCCAAAGCCACAGAGACCTGATGCCTCCTATGTCTCCGTCTTCCTTTTTTCCACTTAATTTTCACCCTCAGTCCTTCTTTTCCTTCCCTTTACCTTCGTTCAGCTCTCTCTCTCTCTTTCCCCTACATGTTCTAGCTTAATTGAGGTATTCACGACATACAGAAAACTGCATACACTTAAAGTGAACAATTTGATACATTTTGATTATAACTTATTGAACCATCACCACAATCAAGAAAAGGAACGCTATCTTCCCCAAATTTCCTAATGTTCATTTTACTTCCTCCTTCCCTGCCGTTTGCAAGCACATTCTCATTCCCAGGCAACGAGTGATCTGGTATATGTCAATATAGATTTTCCTGTATTTTCCAAAAATGTTTATAAAGGGGATGATATACTATGTACTCATTTTTTACTGGCTTCTTTCACTCAGCATAATTATTTTGACATTTATCCTTGTCATTGCATGTACTATGAATTCATTCCTATACCCAACCCTTCCCTGGCAGCACTGTGCACACGCCCAAGCACTTGCCATGTTTGTGTGAGAGCCAATAGTAATGCTGCATCCCCAAAAGTAGGAATGCGTATTGGTGCAACTCTGGGAGGGGTTGGCGGGTGCCCTGAACTTGCACATGAATGATTTCCTGGATGGTTGGAAAGCGCACCGTGCCACTGCAGTCCCAATGATTGGCCAATGCTCAGAGCCCATGAAGAAGCCCCACCCACCAAACACAGAGGCTGGCATGAGCATAAGAAAAAGCAGCAGCAGATATATGCACACATATCTGCTTTCGCAGGTGGCACAAATAGGCATAGTAGTGTTGTGGTCTCACAACTGTGTACATGCCTCAATGTGGCGGCAACTCTGAGCCCAGTGGGAATGCTTTTCCAGCGAGTGGAACACGCACTGTACCCACGCAACTTCCAGCATATGGGGTGGGATCAGAAACACAGCTCATGCTTTCCCCACAGCGGTAGCAGGTGGAATCTGCGACCTGATACTACCACAAATACACAGGCAAGAGTTTAGTTCATCAAAGAGCATAAGAAACTACAGTAACAATTCAGAGCAGAAGGAAATGACAAATCTCTAGAAACGAAACTTGAAGTCACAGAAATTTACAATCTAAATGACAGAGTTCAAAATAACTGTCATAAAGAAACTCATCAAATTACAAGAGTGTTCAGACAGTTCTATGAACTCAGGAATAAAATTAACGAGGAAAAGTAATACTTCATCAAAAAGACTGAAACTATTAAAAAGAAACAAGCAGAAATTCTGGATATGAAGAACATAATTAATGAGATAAAAAAGAATCTAGAATCCTTAAAACATAGAGCTGATATTATGGATGAAAGAATTAGTGATTTAGAGGATCGAAAAATAGAAATTCTTCCAGTGGACGAGGAGAGAGAACTCTGATTTTTAAAAAAGGAAGGAATTCTTGTAGAAATACACAACTGAATTATAAAAGGAACATAAGAATTATATGTATTCTAGAGGGAGAAAAGAGGGAGAAAGGAGCAGAGAGCTTGTTCAAAGAAATAATAGCTGAGAACTTCCCAAACATGGGGAAGAACCGGACTTACAAGTACATGAAGCCAAGAGAATGCCTAATAACATCAATGCTAAAAGACCTTCTCCAAGGCATATAACAGTAAAATTGGTCAAAGCCAATGAAAAAGAAAAAATATTAAGGGTATCAAGAGAGAAGAAAATAACCTACAAAGGAACACCTATCAGGATTTCAGCATATTTCTTGGCAGAAACTTTACAGGCAAGGAAAGAATGGAATGATCTATTACAAATAATGAAAGGCAAAAACTTTCAGCCAAGAATACGCTATCCAGTGAAATGATCCTTATGATACAATGGAGAAATAAAAGTTTTCCCAGATAAACAAAGGCTGAGGGAGTTCAACGCCACTAGATCTCCCATACGAGCAATGATCAAGAACGTCCTCATACCAGAAATAAAAAGATGGCAAATGTCTACAAAGCTTTGAGCAAAAAGATAAATAGACAGACAAAATCAGAAAGCTACAGCTTTGTTTCACAACAGGGTAGCAAAGACTTAATTATAACTTAAAAGAAGAAGGGAAGGAAAGCATCAAAAGTAACTATAAACACTTCAACTTAGTCACAAACTCACAACACAAAAGTGAATAACTTGTACAACAATAACTCATAATGAGAAAAGGAAAGTGATGGAACCTGCTTAGACTAATGGAGATAAGAGGCTATCAGAAGATGGACTATCTCATCTATGAGATCTTCATACAAACCTCATAGTAACCAGAAAAGAAAAAGTCAGAACAGAGCCACAGATCATAAAAAGAGAGAAAACCTCCACACAAAACCCCCAAAATGAAATGGTAGTCAGAAACACAAACGAAGAGAAACAATGGAAATATAGATTAGGTGGGATTAAGCCCTCATGTATCAATAATCACTCTAAATGTAAATCGATTGAATTCTCCAATCAACAGACACAGAGTGGTGGGGTGGATTAGAAAACAAGACCCAAGATTACGCTGCCTCCAGGAAACACATCTCAGCTCTAAAAACAAACAGGCTCAGAATGAAGGGATGGGAGACAATACTCCAAGCAAATGGCAAATAAAAGAAAGTAGGTGTTGCCATACTTATATCAGACAAAGCAGACTTCTAGATAAAAAATACTATGAGAGACAAAGAGGGGCAGTATATAATGATAAAGGGGACTTTCCACCAAGAGGACATAACACTTATAAAGATGTATGCACCTAACACAGCAGCACAAAAGAATATAAAGCAACTATTAATAGACCCACAGGTAGAAATTAACGGCAACACAATAATAGCAGGGGACCTGAACACCCCACTTACATCCATAGATAGACCATGCAGAGAAAGGCAACAAGTCAATAGTGGAATTAAATGAAACATATGATAAGATGAACTTAAATGATATACATAGAGCATACCCTCCCAAAACAGCAGAATACACATTTTTCTTAAGTGCACATGGAACCTTGTCAAAGATAGACCATATGTTGTGAAACAAGGCAAGACTGAATAAATTTATGATTGAAATCATATCAAGCTTCTTTTCTGACCACAATGCTATGACACTTGAAATCAACTACAAGAAAAAAGATGGGGAAGTCACAAATATGTGGAGACTAAAGAACACATGACTGAAGAACCATTGGATCAATGAACAAATCAAAGGAGAAATCAAACAATACCTGAAGACAAACGAAAATGAAAAGACAACAAAACAACTCTTATAGGATGCAGCAAAAGCAATTCTAAAAAGGAAATTTATAGCAATACAAGCACAGCTCAACAAACAAGAAAAATACCAAATAAGTAACCTTAAACTACACCTAATAGAACCAGAAAATGAAGAATAAATGAAGCCCAAAGTCAGAAGAATGAGGGAAATAATAAAAATTAGAGCAGAAATAAATGAAATAGAGACTAAAAAAGCTGTAGAAAGGATCAATGAAACAAAGAGCTGGTTCTTTGAGAAGACCGAAACAAAATTGACAGACCCTTAGCCAGACTCAATAAGAAAAAAGAGAGAAGGCTCAAAGACATAAAATTAGAAATGAAAGAGTAGAAATTATAAAAGATACCACAGAAATCCAAAGGACAATAAGCGAATACACTGAACAACTTACATACCACCAAATTGGATAACCTAAAAGAAATAGATAAATTCTTAGATTCACGCAACCTCCCAAAACTGAATTAAGAAGAAATACTGAAAATGAACAGACCAATCACAAATAAAGAGAACGAAATTCTCATCAAAATGCTCCCAAATAACAAAAGTCCAGGACCAGATGTCTTCTCTGGAGAATTCTACCAAATATTCAAACAATATTTAATACCTATGCTTCTCAAACTATTCCAAACAGTTGAAGAAGATGGAACACTCCTAATTCATTCTATGAGGGAAACATCACCATGACAGCAAAAGCAAGTAGGGATAGCACAAAGAAGGAACATTACAGGCCAATATCGCTGATGAACAGAGATGCAAATATCCTCAACTAAATATCAGCAAATCGAACACAGCAATATATTAAAAGGATCATATAAGATGATCAAGTGGAATTTATACCAGGGATGCAGGGATGGTTCAACATCTGCAAATGAATCAATGTGATACACCACATTAACAAAATGAGGAATAAAAATCACATGATCCTCTCCACAGATGCAGAGAAAGGGTTTGACAAGACCCAACATCCATTTATGATAAAAACTCTCAATAAAATGGGTATAGAAGGAACGTACCTCAACACAATAAAGGCCATATATCACAAACCCACAGCCAACATCATATTAATGGTGAAAAACTAAAAGCCATTCCTTTGAGAACAGGAAGAAGACAAAGGTGCCCACTCTCGCCACTCCCATTCAACATAGTACTGGAGGTTTTGGCCAGATCAATTAGGCTGGAAAAAGAAATAAAAGGAATCCAAATTGGAAAGGAAGAAATGAAACTCTTGCTGTTTGCAGATGACATGATTGTAAATATAGAAAACCCTAAACAATCCATCAGAAAACTATTAGAAATAATCAACAACTACAGCAAAGTTGCAGTGTACAAAATCAACTTACAAAAATCAGTTGCATTTCTGTACTCTAATAATGAACTAAGAGAAAGAGAACTGAAGAATACAATCCCATTTACAATTGCAACAAAAAGAAAAAAGTGTCTAGGGATAAATTTAACCAAAGAGGTTAAAGACATATACAATGAAAACTATAAGACATTATTGAAAGAAATCAGTGATGACCTGAAGTAATGGGAAGAAATTCCATGCACATGGATTGGAAGAATAAACACAGTTAAAATGTCCATGTTACCTAAAGTAATCTACAGATTCAATGCAATGCCAATCAGAATCCCGATGACATTCTTCATAGAAATAGAACACAGAATCCTAAAATCTATACGGAATAACAAAAGACCTTGAACAGGCAAGGCAATCCTGAGAAGAAAGAACAAAGCAGGAGGCATCACAATCCTAACTTGAAAATATATTACATAGCTATAGTAATCAAAATGGCATGGTGTTGGCACAAAAGCAAACTCATAGATCAATGGAACAGAACTGAAAGCCCAGAAAGAAAACCACACATCTGTGGTCAGTTAATCTCTGACAAAGGAGCCAAGATAATACAATGGAGAAAGGAATGTCTCTTCAATAAATGCTGTTGGGAAAACGGGACAGCCACATGCAAAAGAATGAAAGTATATCATTATCTTCCATCGTACACAAAAATTAACTTGAAATGGATAAAAGACTTGACTCTAACACTTGAAACCCTAAAATTCCTAGAAGAAAATATAGACAGTACAGTTTTTGACATCGGTCTTAGTAGCATCATTTACTATACCATGTCTACTCAGGCAAGGGAAAGAAAAGAAAAAATATACAAATTGGACTACATGAGACTAAATGGCTTCCGGAAGGCAAAGGAAATGATGAACAAAATGAAAAGCCAGTGCCGGCCCCGTGGCTTAGTGGTTAAGTGCACGCGAACCGCTACCAGCTTCCCAGGTTCGGATCCCAGACGCGCACAGACGCACCGCTTGATCGGCCATGCTGAGGCCGCGTCCCACGTACAGCAACTACAAGGATGTGCAACTATGACATACAACTATCAACTGGGACTTTGGGGGTAAAAAAAAAAGAGGAGGATCGGCAATAGATGTTAGCGCAGAGCCGGTCTTCCTCAGAAAAAAAGAGGAGTATTAGCACAGATGTTAGCTCAGGGCTGATCTTCCTCACAAAAAAAAGGAAAAAAACAAAAAGACAGCACACTAACTGGGAGAAAATATTTGCAAATCATATATCTGACAAGGGGTTAATCTCCAAAATATATAAACAACTCATACAACCCAACAACAAAAAAACAGATAATCCAATCTAAAAATCGGCAGAGGATATGAACAGACATTTTTCCAAAAAAGATATACAGAAGCCCAACAAGCACATGAAAAGATGTATAGCATCACTAATTATTAGGGATATTCAAATCAAAACTACAATGAGAGATCACCTTACACCTGTCAGAATGGCTATAAATCCCAAGACAAAAAAGAACAAATGTTGGAGAGGATAAGGAGAAAAGGTCACCCTCACACACTGCTGGTGGGAATGCAAACTGGTGCAGCCACCAGGGAAAACAGTATGGAGATTTCTCAAAAAATTAAAAATAGAAATACCCTACCTTCCTCCTATCCCACTACTGGGTATTTATCCAAAGAAATTGAAATCAACAATTCAAAGAGATTTATGCACCCCTGTGTTCACTGCGGCATTATTCACAATAACAAAGAGATGGAAGCAATCCAAGTGCCCTGCTACAGACGAACAGATAAAGAAAATGTGGTATGTATTATATACAATGGAATACTACTCAGCCAGAAAAAAAGACAAGATCGTCCTGTTTGCAACAACCTTGATGGACCTTGAGGGTATGATGATAAACGAAATAAGCCAGACAAAGACACTTAGCATTATTTCACTCATATGTAGAAGATAAACATACACATGGATAAACAGAACAGATTAGTGGTTTCCAGAGGGGAAGGAGGCTGGGTATTGAGTGAAAGAGTTAAAAGTGCACATATGCATGGTGATGGATAAAAGTTAGACTACCGCTGGTAAGCACGATGCAGTCTATACAGAAATTCACAAATAATAATGAACACCCGAACTTACAAAATGTTAAAACCCTTTATAATTTCAATAGAATAATTAAAAAAGAAAAAAAATAATTCATTCAACTTTATGGTTGAATAGTATCCCACTGTGGGTATAAACCACACTTTGTCTATCCGTTCACCAGTAGATGGACATTTGGGTTGGTTTCCATTTTTATCTACTATAAATAGGTTATCAACATGTGTGTACAAGTCTGTGTATAGACATATGTGCTTATTTCCCTTATATGGATTCCTAGGAGAGGAATGGCTGGGTAGACGAATGTAATTTTTAAAGACGCATCCAAGCTATTTTTCACGAGCACTCGATGAGAGTTTCAGTGACTTGACATCTTCAATAACACTTGCTATAGTCAGTCTTTTTAGTTTTAGCCATTCTCAAGTGTGGTGGAATCTCATGATGACTGTCACTTACATTTCCCCAATGACTCATGTGGTGAAGGAGAAAGCAAGCCACGCACAGATTGGGAGAAAACATCTGCAAAACATATCCCTAGACAAGGACATGTATTTATAACATATAAAGAGCTCTTACAACCCAATAGTAAGAAGACAAGCAACACGTCATGGCTTACCAGGAGACAGCAGATCAGGTCTGTGATGAGCACCAGGAGTCCTGCCAAGCAGATGAGGATGAGGGCCCAGAAGGGGAGGTCTGGGGAGACATGTGGTGGGATAAGCCATGTCCTTTCATCGCCCCAGGGCTCCTGGTGAACCCACTGTGCCTCAACCCTCCTTGACAAGGGTTGGCCAACTTTCCTCATCATCCAAGACCCTGTGCGCATGGTTCTGTTCGATGAGGCACAGCACCAAGATGCACTCCCCCTACCATGGGCTGAGGCTTCCTGCAGGTTTACCTGGCTTCTCAGTCAAGGCATCATCTCTGTTGGGAGAATATTCTGGAAGTGAATGAAATGGAGAATGCATGTGAGTGTGTTTCACTCTTTTTAATAAAACTTTTTAGACACAGAAAAATAAAGGGAACAGTCTCATAAACATCCATCATCTAGATTTAACACTGTATATTCCATGTAATTAAAACAATATTGCATCAACGTATAAATTATTAACACTTGCCACCTTTGATTAATTCCATGTTTTCAATGAAATACTAAAGTCAAGTAGACATCATGATGTTTCACACCATTTTAGTTTCCATCTTTAAAAAGTGAGTACACTTTGCTACAAAATCCAAGACCATTATCACAGAACAAAAGTGTAATAAATTAAACCAAATTTATACCTCTGGGCACAGAGGACTGAATTTGGGCTGGACTTTTTTATGACAGCCAGGGGCAGACTGGGTCATCACAGTTGGCAAGCCTACGGGATCTCTCTAAATTTGTAAAATCCAACTCAAAAATGTTCTTCCGTGCCTAGAAACACATCATCTCCTTCTCCTTTATCTATGTGCTTAATATTCATTTTCTAGGATTAACCTACAATGTAATTTCCTGCAAGAAGTCTTCCCTGATTTCCGCCTGCAAGTATGAGTTTGTTCACATCAAATAATTGATAAGTTTCAATTCTCTATTCTTGTTATTGCCCGCTACAACATAAACTACAGGAGGGTAGGACACACAGCACCCAGTGGGCATGAGGGGAGGGGTGCAGGTCCCCCTTCTTGTACCTCTACCCAGACAACCACTTAGAGGTGTGCTGTCTGATATGGAGCAGCAACAAGACTGTTTTTGAATTAAAATTAATTTTAGTTAAATAAAATAAAAATTTTAGTACCTCAGTAACATTAAAAATCAGTAACAATAAAGACCAGTCACAACACCATCCTTCGAGTACTCAACAGCCACATGCGGCTGTGCACTGGACAGCACAGATATAGAACATTCCACCACTGCAGAATGTTCTAGCCCATTGGTGCTCATCTACAGCGGGACATGGCAAACTATAGCCTGTGGATCAGAAACTACATCCACACCCAAACCTGTAAGTCTGCTTCACACACAGCTGGAGGCCATCACTGACCATCTGGCCCAGTTGCTGTCAGTGCAGAGATAACGAAACAAAAGTCCAGAGAGGGGAGGTGACTAGCTTTATGTCACAGAGCTATCTAGGAGAAGGTGAGG
The DNA here is from genome assembly GCF_020826845.1 of Diceros bicornis minor. Classification (NCBI taxonomy): domain Eukaryota; kingdom Metazoa; phylum Chordata; class Mammalia; order Perissodactyla; family Rhinocerotidae; genus Diceros; species Diceros bicornis. The sequence goes on from NW_026691697.1 coordinate 51,838, forward strand.
GCCTCCTATATTACACTGGTTCGCTTTTCTCTCTCTCAATGGTGGGTAAAGACTAGGGGACTAAGCCACCTCCTGCCAGCCTGAGAAATTTCAATGCTCTCTAAGCCCCAGGCATCCAGAGTCCCCGGAAAGGCCTCACTTTCTTTCCCAATGACCAGGAAGCCTTATCATCCCCAAGGACACTCTTCCTATCCAGGGTCAAGTTCTGCAGCTGGGTACCATTCTGGGTCAGCCACAGAAATTCCTCATAGATGGCAACTCTGTGCAGTCTCTGTGCCGAGGAGGCAAGGCACACAGGGAGTACGCTCCAGTGTGGTTACTGTGGGGGACAGAGCTGGAAGGGCACAAGGGATGAACAAGGGTGTCTGGAATTCTACCCTGATTCTAGATCCCCTGCTTCATGGTCCTGTCCAAGAGAACTTTCTGCAATAATGTAAACATTTGTCTGCACTACCAAATACACTCATTATTAGCCCCATGTTGTTATCAAGCACTTAAAATGTGGCTAGTGTGTGTGAGTGAAGAACTGAATTTCTCACATAATTTCATTTAAAGTAATTAATTTATAAATAAATAACCACAGGGAGAACATTTTTGAAACTTTGGAGTAAGGACTTCTGCAAATGCATAAAAACAATGAGAACAATGGTAAAAATGGTCAAAATCAACTTTTCAGAAGTCTAGAAATTAATCAACGGCTTGTAAGAATCTGAGGAGGGTTTAGTGAAGAAACATGGTGGAATCTTGATAAAGGGAGCCAACTTTGTGGCACTATAACTTGCACTATTCCCATCCTGCTCTCACAATATCCTCCATAACTTTGAAAACCATCATTGTCAGAACTATAGTGGCTGAGACATCCAGCAGCCGAGCAGCCATAATGGGTTTGGAGCACTCAAAAGACCCATCTCCACCGAACTCTCACTAGCTGACCTGCCTGGCAGCTCCCCAAAAAAGCCCCATGTTCAGGGCTTGTAGTTACTTGACTCAGAGCTTGCCCAGGGAGGAAAGTCTGACCCCAGGGCACTTGCTAAAAACAATCAGGGCTAATTGTTTTCTATTGTAGTTGCCTGAGGGAGTGATACCACCTGAGGCAGGCAAGAAGAGAGCCAAAAACTTAGAAGAAAAATTGGGGGAATGTGATATCCACAGGGGCCTTTAAAAAGCTGCAGTGTATTTGCGGGCAGCTAGAAGGACACAAGGGCTCAGGGCTATGGCACGCCCAGGAAAGACTTGAGAATATCTTAATCTCTCACTGCTAGTTGAAGGGTTGGCTTAATATCTGAAAACTTGATTATGCAATACACCATAGTAATAGAATAAGGGCCAATACCACGCAATCTCAACCACATATACAGAAAAGAATTTGACAAAATACAACGCCCTTCATGTATAAAAAAGAAAACACTTAACAAATTAGGAATAGAAAAAAACTTTCTCAACCTATAAACAGCATCAATGAAAAACCCACGGCTAACACCATAGTCAATGGTGAAAGACTGAAAATTTACCCCTAAGAGCAGGGACAAGAAAATGATGTCTTCCCTTATCTCCTATGTTAATCACAGGTACTAGAGGTTCTAATAAGGGTAATTAGGCAAGAAAAAGGAATAAAAGAAACCCAGATTGGAAGGGAAGAGGTAAAACTATTTGTTTTGCAGATGAGAAGATATTGTATATAGAAAAACCTAAAAAATACACTTCTCCCCACACACAATATGTGAACCGTATCTCAATAGGTGTATAAAAAATTTAAATTGCCCCATGTGTTTAATGGCTCCACTACTGGAGAGCACAGTTAGACTGCTGATATTTGTTGAAAGTCTGCAGAAGAGAAGGAGGAGGAGGATGCTGGAGGTTGGTGGCCCCAAATGTTAATGCTTTTCTCATCTTCTGAAAACCTAAGGAAGGGGATGGTAGGATTAGCTGACAGGAATGTGGGATAGAATGGGCACCATGTCAGTAACTTCCAGATCAAGGATGTGTCACTTGAGCTCAGAGTCATCAGCCACTAGCTCAGCCAATGCTTCCAATCTCCTCAACCTACATCAAGTAGGTGACCAGGCAGGAGTGGAATATATCTCACAGCTGGCTGCCTCTGTAGAGCTTGGTGACCTAGAACAGATGCGAGGGAGAGTGGGTGAGATGGAGGTCTCTTGGGGATGCAGGGTGCCACTGGAGCCAGTGAAAGATCACAGACCTTGGGGCAAGGGAGACCTTACTTCAAATCCTGGCTCTGTCCCTAACTCACTGTGTGACCTTAGGCACAATACTCCCCTTTCTGAGCTTCAGTTTACCCAAGTGAGAAATGGGAAAGGCAGCTAGAACATCATCTCTGGACACTGAGAGAACCCAGACACGCAGGGGAAATGAAGGGTTGAAACAATCACGTAACAGATTTAAGTCAGGCGGAGGAATGACACTGCCCTCAGGGCAAGGAGGGACGGGAGAGGGGAGACCCCACCTGGTCCTGGGTGTCTCTCAGCAGGGCGGTGTACTCAGAGGATGTGGGCTCCAGGTTGCTGAGGTTCCAGATGATGATGTAGAAATGTAGATGGTGCTCTCTCTGGATGGATAAACTCTGGGCTGCAGAGCCTGGAGCCACCGAGAGGAAGAGCAGACAGGTGGAGACACTCTGATCCCAGCACAGAGGCATGGTGGCCCACGGGATCAGGGTGGTGGGTGCAGACAGCGTCACACTGGTGGCTCCCCCATCTTTCTCAGGCCTGGGGAGAGAGGGATTTGGGGACTCTCGTGAGAGGTCCTGAATCCTCTGGGGGTGGGGGCCAGAACTGGAAGGAGGAAATGGGAGGACAGTGGGGAGACAAAGAGTGGTGGTCACAAAAGTAGTCATAAGGGGCAAATGCTCAGGGGAGGGTCTCATCTGAGGGAGACCAGTCTGCAACTCGAGTAGAATGGGCCCAGGCTGCTCTTCTTGAACAAAGATCCAGCTGGGGAGGAAGGAGGAGGAGGAGGAGCGGGAGGGACAGGGGTTGGGGGAGGGTCTGGGTGGGATTTAACCCACCAGGAGCTGCTGGGACCAGGGTCTCACCAGGCTCTGCAGGACCCTCTCAGTGGAGTTGAACGTGGCTGAGCTGTTGATCCTGTCTGATGTATACTGAAAGGTGGACATGGTGACGTTGACTGTGAGGGTCTTCAGGTTGTGCCCCAAAGCTGCAAGATGAGAGGGAGCGCAATGGCCATCACTGAGAGCTGGCCTGAGACCAGACCAGAGTCCTGCACTCATTATAATCTGTCGTCTTCTGTCCCAGTGGCACCACCACCCACCCATGTGGTCACCCAAGTCAGAACCAGCATATCTGCTCAGCTCCTCCTTCCTCCCAGTAACACCAATTCCAGTTGCACACTGGTCCTCACATACACTCCATCCCTGTCCCAGCTCAGGTCTTAACTTCCTTCACCCGGACCAACACCCCAGCAGGCTTACAGGATGCTCTATCTAAAGGATGTTCTACATGGACCACTACAAGAATCTTTCTGAAATGAATACCTCACTAGGGCCACCACTGCTCTAGTACCACCCATGGCT
>NW_026691698.1:0-55278 GCF_020826845.1 Diceros bicornis minor
GCCTGGCACACCGTTTACCAGGCTGCTTCCTCCTCTGACGGGGGCCCAGCACACGCCCCAGGAGACTTGGCAGCCGCCCCCCAGGGCTCTAGCCTCTGGAACTCGTCCCCTTGGAAGGGGCCTGGCCCAGGTGCCAGGTTCGGCTGGTCGGCCAGCCTCCTTTGGAGAAAGCAGGCAAGCCGAGCCAGGCTTGCAGTGGCCCTGGCGTGACACCTGCCACCTCAGGCAGAGGGCCTCCCGCGTGCCCTCCATGGCGGGTTTCTCCCCGGAGCCGTGGCCTGGGCACTAGGAAGGCCGGGCCTCCCCGACTCCCGGGAGGAGGGGCTAGCCCACTTGCGCCCTGGCCCCCAAACCCTCTGGTGCCATCTGCCTGTCTCGGCACTTCTGACTCCACAGAGCCTTTCCTACATCTGGGCTGCCTGCCGTGGCAAAGTGCAGGCGTGGGGTGAGGCCATGGCTTTGTCTTTCCAGGAAAAAATGAGCCCCTGGCCGAAGCAGCAGGCCAGGCAGAGCCTTGAGCTTGAAGCCCAGTAGGTCTGTGGCCCTCAGGGCCAGAGCCATGCTTTCAAGGCAGGGAAGCGGCCTGCAAGCTGAGTGGGAGTGGGGGAGGGGAGGGAGACAGCTGAAGCCGAGTCCAGAAGGGCGGCGATGGAAGAGCTGCAGCTGGTCAGAGCCTGGAGGGAGGGCGGGGCCTTCACTGAGGACCCCCCCCCCCCCGAGGCCAGCCCTAGGCCCCGGCGGGTCGCGCATGCGCCCTTGGCCTGTGCGGTGTGTGTGGGGGTTGAACCCAAGCCCGCAGGGCTCCCGGAGCGGCCAGAGAAAGAAGGGCCCATGGAGAGGTAGGCGAGGTGGGCAGGGGGCGCCACCTTACTCTGCTCAGCTCCCTGAGGGAGAGAGAGAGAGACAGAGACAGAGAGAGAGATCCCTGACCTCTGAGTCTCTGCCTCCACCGCTGGCTGGTGCCACTCACGCGCCATCCCACTTCCAGCCATCACCCCCACGCCTGCCCCGGGGCCAGCCCCAACCACAGAGAGGCCGGTTGGTTCCTGCTCACCTCTGTGCCTCCCTTCCCGACCTGACCCCAGTGCAGGGGATAAGCTTCAGACAAGTCTTTCCATGTCCCTCTGCATGACAATAGACTTCCTCCCCTCTCCCATTCCACAGGCCCACCCGGGACATCCACCTTTGTCATTAGCTCAGGAGAGGATGCAAGATGAGAATCTCTGCTATTGTGTGGGGAGACTCAGTTTCCCGGGTTTCCCCATGGACACATGTTCTTCAGCTGGGTCTGATTTTCTCCAGACAAGCTGTCTTGGGAAGGATTTGGCCAGCCCTAAGAACCTGAAGGGAAAGGGCGGAGGGGGGTTCTCTCTCTGCCCCCGACAGCCCCGAGCTGGGTCGGTCCCTCAGACCCGGCCAGGGGCAGCCCATCCCCCGGCGCCCTTCCCCGGGGCATCCAAGGGCAGGCTCGGCGCCAGCCCCACCCCGCTCGCCACTGCCCGACCATCGTCCTCCCTCGGGGGGCCTGGGCAGGACAGGGACCCGGCTGTGGGAGGCCTCCAGATCTCAGGCCTGGCACACCGTTTACCAGGCTGCTTCCTCCTCTGACGGGGCCCAGCACACGCCCCAGGAGACTTGGCAGCCGCCCCCAGGGCTCTAGCCTCTGGAACTCGTCCCCTTGGAAGGGGCCTGGCCCAGGTGCCAGGTTCGGCTGGTCGGCCAGCCTCCTTTGGAGAAAGCAGGCAAGCCGAGCCAGGCTTGCAGTGGCCCTGGCGTGACACCTGCCACCTCAGGCAGAGGGCCTCCCGCGTGCCCTCCATGGCGGGTTTCTCCCCGGAGCCGTGGCCTGGGCACTAGGAAGGCCGGGCCTCCCCGACTCCCGGGAGGAGGGGCTAGCCCACTTGCGCCCTGGCCCCCAAACCCTCTGGTGCCATCTGCCTGTCTCGGCACTTCTGACTCCACAGAGCCTTTCCTACACCTGGGCTGCCTGCCGTGGCAAAGTGCAGGCGTGGGGTGAGGCCATGGCTTTGTCTTTCAGGAAAAATGAGCCCCTGGCCGAAGCAGCAGGCCCAGGCAGAGCCTTGAGCTTGAAGCCCAGTAGGTCTGTGGCCCTCAGGGCCAGAGCCATGCTTTCAAGGCAGGGAAGCGGCCTGCAAGCTGAGTGGGAGTGGGGGAGGGGAGGGAGACAGCTGAAGCCGAGTCCAGAAGGGCGGCGATGGAAGAGCTGCAGCTGGGTCAGAGCCTGGAGGGATGGCCGGCCTTCACTGAGGACCCCCCCCCCCGAGGCCAGCCCTAGGCCCCGGCGGTCGCGCATGCGCCCTTGGCCTGTGCGGTGTGTGGGGGGTTGAACCCAAGCCCGCAGGGCTCCCGGAGCGGCCAGAGAAAGAAGGGCCCATGGAGAGGTAGGCGAGGTGGGCAGGGGGCGCCACCTTACTCTGCTCAGCTCCCTGAGGGAGAGAGAGAGAGACAGAGACAGAGAGAGAGATCCCTGACCTCTGAGTCTCTGCCTCCACCGCTGGCTGGTGCCAACTCACGCGCCATCCCACTTCCAGCCATCACCCCACGCCTGCCCCGGGCCAGCCCCACCACAGAGAGGCCGGTTGGTTCCTGCTCACCTCTGTGCCGTCCCTTCCCGACCTGACCCCAGTGCAGGGGATAAGCTTCAGACAAGTCTTTCCATGTCCCTCTGCATGACAATAGACTTCCTCCCCTCTCCCATTCCACAGGCCCACCCGGGACATCCACCTTTGTCATTAGCTCAGGAGAGGATGCAAGATGAGAATCTCTGCTATTGTGTGGGGAGACTCAGTTTCCCGGGTTTCCCCCATGGACACATGTTCTTCAGCTGGGTCTGATTTTCTCCAGACAAGCTGTCTTGGGAAGGATTTGGCCAGCCCTAAGAACCTGAAGGGAAAGGGCGGAGGGGGGTTCTCTCTCTGCCCCGACAGCCCCGAGCTGGGTCGGTCCCTCAGACCCGGCCAGGGGCAGCCCATCCCCCGGCGCCCTTCCCCGGGGCATCCAAGGGCAGGCTCGGCGCCAGCCCCACCCCGCTCGCCACTGCCCGACCATCGTCCTCCCTCGGGGGGCCTGGGCAGGACAGGGACCCGGCTGTGGGAGGCCTCCAGATCTCAGGCCTGGCACACCGTTTACCAGGCTGCTTCTCCTCTGACGGGGGCCCAGCACACGCCCCAGGAGACTTGGCAGCCGCCCCAGGGCTCTAGCCTCTGGAACTCGTCCCCTTGGAAGGGGCCTGGCCCAGGTGCCAGGTTCGGCTGGTCGGCCAGACTCCTTTGGAGAAAGCAGGCAAGCCGAGCCAGGCTTGCAGTGGCCCTGGCGTGACACCTGCCACCTCAGGCAGAGGGCCTCCCGCGTGCCCTCCATGGCGGGTTTCTCCCCGGAGCCGTGGCCTGGGCACTAGGAAGGCCGGGCCTCCCCGACTCCCGGGAGGAGGGGCTAGCCCACTTGCGCCCTGGCCCCCAAACCCTCTGGTGCCATCTGCCTGTCTCGGCACTTCTGACTCCACAGAGCCTTTCCTACATCTGGGCTGCCTGCCGTGGCAAAGTGCAGGCGTGGGGTGAGGCCATGGCTTTGTCTTTCCAGGAAAAAATGAGCCCCTGGCCGAAGCAGCAGGCCCAGGCAGAGCCTTGAGCTTGAAGCCCAGTAGGTCTGTGGCCCTCAGGGCCAGAGCCATGCTTTCAAGGCAGGGAAGCGGCCTGCAAGCTGAGTGGGAGTGGGGGAGGGGAGGGGACAGCTGAAGCCGAGTCCAGAAGGGCGGCGATGGAAGAGCTGCAGCTGGGTCAGAGCCTGGAGGGATGGCCGGGCCTTCACTGAGGACCCCCCCCCCCCGAGGCCAGCCCTAGGCCCCGGCGGTCGCGCATGCGCCCTTGGCCTGTGCGTTGTGTGGGGGGTTGAACCCAAGCCCGCAGGGCTCCCGGAGCGGCCAGAGAAAGAAGGGCCCATGGAGAGGTAGGCGAGGTGGGCAGGGGGCGCCACCTTACTCTGCTCAGCTCCCTGAGGGAGAGAGAGAGAGACAGAGACAGAGAGAGAGATCCCTGACCTCTGAGTCTCTGCCTCCACCGCTGGCTGGTGCCAACTCACGCGCCATCCCACTTCCAGCCATCACCCCCACGCCTGCCCCGGGGCCAGCCCCACCACAGAGAGGCCGGTTGGTTCCTGCTCACCTCTGTGCCGTCCCTTCCCGACCTGACCCCAGTGCAGGGGATAAGCTTCAGACAAGTCTTTCCATGTCCCTCTGCATGACAATAGACTTCCTCCCCTCTCCCATTCCACAGGCCCACCGGGACATCCACCTTTGTCATTAGCTCAGGAGAGGATGCAAGATGAGAATCTCTGCTATTGTGTGGGGAGACTCAGTTTCCCGGGTTTCCCCCATGGACACATGTTCTTCAGCTGGGTCTGATTTTCTCCAGACAAGCTGTCTGGAAGGATTTGGCCAGCCCTAAGAACCTGAAGGGAAAGGGCGGAGGGGGTTCTCTCTCTGCCCCCGACAGCCCCGAGCTGGGTCGGTCCCTCAGACCCGGCCAGGGGCAGCCCATCCCCCGGCGCCCTTCCCCGGGGCATCCAAGGGCAGGCTCGGCGCCAGCCCCACCCCGCTCGCCACTGCCCGACCATCGTCCTCCTCGGGGGGCCTGGGCAGGACAGGGACCCGGCTGTGGGAGGCCTCCAGATCTCAGGCCTGGCACACCGTTTACCAGGCTGCTTCCTCCTCTGACGGGGGCCCAGCACACGCCCCAGGAGACTTGGCAGCCGCCCCCAGGGCTCTAGCCTCTGGAACTCGTCCCCTTGGAAGGGGCCTGGCCCAGGTGCCAGGTTCGGCTGGTCGGCCAGCCTCCTTTGGAGAAAGCAGGCAAGCCGAGCCAGGCTTGCAGTGGCCCTGGCGTGACACCTGCCACCTCAGGCAGAGGGCCTCCCGCGTGCCCTCCATGGCGGGTTTCTCCCCGGAGCCGTGGCCTGGGCACTAGGAAGGCCGGGCCTCCCCGACTCCCGGGAGGAGGGGCTAGCCCACTTGCGCCCTGGCCCCCAAACCCTCTGGTGCCATCTGCCTGTCTCGGCACTTCTGACTCCACAGAGCCTTTCCTACACCTGGGCTGCCTGCCGTGGCAAAGTGCAGGCGTGGGGTGAGGCCATGGCTTTGTCTTTCCAGGAAAAAATGAGCCCCTGGCCGAAGCAGCAGGCCCAGGCAGAGCCTTGAGCTTGAAGCCCAGTAGGTCTGTGGCCCTCAGGGCCAGAGCCATGCTTTCAAGGCAGGGAAGCGGCCTGCAAGCTGAGTGGGAGTGGGGGAGGGGAGGGAGACAGCTGAAGCCGAGTCCAGAAGGGCGGCGATGGAAGAGCTGCAGCTGGGTCAGAGCCTGGAGGGATGGCCGGGCCTTCACTGAGGACCCCCCCCCCCGAGGCCAGCCCTAGGCCCCGGCGGTCGCGCATGCGCCCTTGGCCTGTGCGGTGTGTGGGGGGTTGAACCCAAGCCCGCAGGGCTCCCGGAGCGGCCAGAGAAAGAAGGGCCCATGGAGAGGTAGGCGAGGTGGGCAGGGGGCGCCACCTTACTCTGCTCAGCTCCCTGAGGGAGAGAGAGAGAGACAGAGACAGAGAGAGAGATCCCTGACCTCTGAGTCTCTGCCTCCACCGCTGGCTGGTGCCAACTCACGCGCCATCCCACTTCCAGCCATCACCCCCACGCCTGCCCCGGGGCCAGCCCCACCACAGAGAGGCCGGTTGGTTCCTGCTCACCTCTGTGCCGTCCCTTCCCGACCTGACCCCAGTGCAGGGGATAAGCTTCAGACAAGTCTTTCCATGTCCCTCTGCATGACAATAGACTTCCTCCCCTCTCCCATTCCACAGGCCCACCCGGGACATCCACCTTTGTCATTAGCTCAGGAGAGGATGCAAGATGAGAATCTCTGCTATTGTGTGGGGAGACTCAGTTTCCCGGGTTTCCCCCATGGACACATGTTCTTCAGCTGGGTCTGATTTTCTCCAGACAAGCTGTCTTGGGAAGGATTTGGCCAGCCCTAAGAACCTGAAGGGAAAGGGCGGAGGGGGGTTCTCTCTCTGCCCCCGACAGCCCCGAGCTGGGTCGGTCCCTCAGACCCGGCCAGGGGCAGCCCATCCCCCGGCGCCCTTCCCCGGGGCATCCAAGGGCAGGCTCGGCGCCAGCCCCACCCCGCTCGCCACTGCCCGACCATCGTCCTCCCTCGGGGGGCCTGGGCAGGACAGGGACCCGGCTGTGGGAGGCCTCCAGATCTCAGGCCTGGCACACCGTTTACCAGGCTGCTTCCTCCTCTGACGGGGGCCCAGCACACGCCCCAGGAGACTTGGCAGCCGCCCCCAGGGCTCTAGCCTCTGGAACTCGTCCCCTTGGAAGGGGCCTGGCCCAGGTGCCAGGTTCGGCTGGTCGGCCAGACTCCTTTGGAGAAAGCAGGCAAGCCGAGCCAGGCTTGCAGTGGCCCTGGCGTGACACCTGCCACCTCAGGCAGAGGGCCTCCCGCGTGCCCTCCATGGCGGGTTTCTCCCCGGAGCCGTGGCCTGGGCACTAGGAAGGCCGGGCCTCCCCGACTCCCGGGAGGAGGGGCTAGCCCACTTGCGCCCTGGCCCCCAAACCCTCTGGTGCCATCTGCCTGTCTCGGCACTTCTGACTCCACAGAGCCTTTCCTACATCTGGGCTGCCTGCCGTGGCAAAGTGCAGGCGTGGGGTGAGGCCATGGCTTTGTCTTTCCAGGAAAAAATGAGCCCCTGGCCGAAGCAGCAGGCCCAGGCAGAGCCTTGAGCTTGAAGCCCAGTAGGTCTGTGGCCCTCAGGGCCAGAGCCATGCTTTCAAGGCAGGGAAGCGGCCTGCAAGCTGAGTGGGAGTGGGGGAGGGGAGGGAGACAGCTGAAGCCGAGTCCAGAAGGGCGGCGATGGAAGAGCTGCAGCTGGGTCAGAGCCTGGAGGGATGGCCGGGCCTTCACTGAGGACCCCCCCCCCCCGAGGCCAGCCCTAGGCCCCGGCGGTCGCGCATGCGCCCTTGGCCTGTGCGTTGTGTGGGGGGTTGAACCCAAGCCCGCAGGGCTCCCGGAGCGGCCAGAGAAAGAAGGGCCCATGGAGAGGTAGGCGAGGTGGGCAGGGGGCGCCACCTTACTCTGCTCAGCTCCCTGAGGGAGAGAGAGAGAGACAGAGACAGAGAGAGAGATCCCTGACCTCTGAGTCTCTGCCTCCACCGCTGGCTGGTGCCAACTCACGCGCCATCCCACTTCCAGCCATCACCCCCACGCCTGCCCCGGGGCCAGCCCCACCACAGAGAGGCCGGTTGGTTCCTGCTCACCTCTGTGCCGTCCCTTCCCGACCTGACCCCAGTGCAGGGGATAAGCTTCAGACAAGTCTTTCCATGTCCCTCTGCATGACAATAGACTTCCTCCCCTCTCCCATTCCACAGGCCCACCCGGGACATCCACCTTTGTCATTAGCTCAGGAGAGGATGCAAGATGAGAATCTCTGCTATTGTGTGGGGAGACTCAGTTTCCCGGGTTTCCCCCATGGACACATGTTCTTCAGCTGGGTCTGATTTTCTCCAGACAAGCTGTCTTGGGAAGGATTTGGCCAGCCCTAAGAACCTGAAGGGAAAGGGCGGAGGGGGGTTCTCTCTCTGCCCCCGACAGCCCCGAGCTGGGTCGGTCCCTCAGACCCGGCCAGGGGCAGCCCATCCCCCGGCGCCCTTCCCCGGGGCATCCAAGGGCAGGCTCGGCGCCAGCCCCACCCCGCTCGCCACTGCCCGACCATCGTCCTCCCTCGGGGGGCCTGGGCAGGACAGGGACCCGGCTGTGGGAGGCCTCCAGATCTCAGGCCTGGCACACCGTTTACCAGGCTGCTTCCTCCTCTGACGGGGGCCCAGCACACGCCCCAGGAGACTTGGCAGCCGCCCCCAGGGCTCTAGCCTCTGGAACTCGTCCCCTTGGAAGGGGCCTGGCCCAGGTGCCAGGTTCGGCTGGTCGGCCAGACTCCTTTGGAGAAAGCAGGCAAGCCGAGCCAGGCTTGCAGTGGCCCTGGCGTGACACCTGCCACCTCAGGCAGAGGGCCTCCCGCGTGCCCTCCATGGCGGGTTTCTCCCCGGAGCCGTGGCCTGGGCACTAGGAAGGCCGGGCCTCCCCGACTCCCGGGAGGAGGGGCTAGCCCACTTGCGCCCTGGCCCCCAAACCCTCTGGTGCCATCTGCCTGTCTCGGCACTTCTGACTCCACAGAGCCTTTCCTACATCTGGGCTGCCTGCCGTGGCAAAGTGCAGGCGTGGGGTGAGGCCATGGCTTTGTCTTTCCAGGAAAAAATGAGCCCCTGGCCGAAGCAGCAGGCCCAGGCAGAGCCTTGAGCTTGAAGCCCAGTAGGTCTGTGGCCCTCAGGGCCAGAGCCATGCTTTCAAGGCAGGGAAGCGGCCTGCAAGCTGAGTGGGAGTGGGGGAGGGGAGGGAGACAGCTGAAGCCGAGTCCAGAAGGGCGGCGATGGAAGAGCTGCAGCTGGGTCAGAGCCTGGAGGGAGGGCGGGGCCTTCACTGAGGACCCCCCCCCCCCCGAGGCCAGCCCTAGGCCCCGGCGGTCGCGCATGCGCCCTTGGCCTGTGCGGTGTGTGGGGGGTTGAACCCAAGCCCGCAGGGCTCCCGGAGCGGCCAGAGAAAGAAGGGCCCATGGAGAGGTAGGCGAGGTGGGCAGGGGGCGCCACCTTACTCTGCTCAGCTCCCTGAGGGAGAGAGAGAGAGACAGAGACAGAGAGAGAGATCCCTGACCTCTGAGTCTCTGCCTCCACCGCTGGCTGGTGCCAACTCACGCGCCATCCCACTTCCAGCCATCACCCCCACGCCTGCCCCGGGGCCAGCCCCACCACAGAGAGGCCGGTTGGTTCCTGCTCACCTCTGTGCCGTCCCTTCCCGACCTGACCCCAGTGCAGGGGATAAGCTTCAGACAAGTCTTTCCATGTCCCTCTGCATGACAATAGACTTCCTCCCCTCTCCCATTCCACAGGCCCACCCGGGACATCCACCTTTGTCATTAGCTCAGGAGAGGATGCAAGATGAGAATCTCTGCTATTGTGTGGGGAGACTCAGTTTCCCGGGTTTCCCCCATGGACACATGTTCTTCAGCTGGGTCTGATTTTCTCCAGACAAGCTGTCTTGGGAAGGATTTGGCCAGCCCTAAGAACCTGAAGGGAAAGGGCGGAGGGGGGTTCTCTCTCTGCCCCCGACAGCCCCGAGCTGGGTCGGTCCCTCAGACCAGGCCAGGGGCAGCCCATCCCCCGGCGCCCTTCCCCGGGGCATCCAAGGGCAGGCTCGGCGCCAGCCCCACCCCGCTCGCCACTGCCCGACCATCGTCCTCCCTCGGGGGGCCTGGGCAGGACAGGGACCCGGCTGTGGGAGGCCTCCAGATCTCAGGCCTGGCACACCGTTTACCAGGCTGCTTCCTCCTCTGACGGGGGCCCAGCACACGCCCCAGGAGACTTGGCAGCCGCCCCCAGGGCTCTAGCCTCTGGAACTCGTCCCCTTGGAAGGGGCCTGGCCCAGGTGCCAGGTTCGGCTGGTCGGCCAGCCTCCTTTGGAGAAAGCAGGCAAGCCGAGCCAGGCTTGCAGTGGCCCTGGCGTGACACCTGCCACCTCAGGCAGAGGGCCTCCCGCGTGCCCTCCATGGCGGGTTTCTCCCCGGAGCCGTGGCCTGGGCACTAGGAAGGCCGGGCCTCCCCGACTCCCGGGAGGAGGGGCTAGCCCACTTGCGCCCTGGCCCCCAAACCCTCTGGTGCCATCTGCCTGTCTCGGCACTTCTGACTCCACAGAGCCTTTCCTACACCTGGGCTGCCTGCCGTGGCAAAGTGCAGGCGTGGGGTGAGGCCATGGCTTTGTCTTTCCAGGAAAAAATGAGCCCCTGGCCGAAGCAGCAGGCCCAGGCAGAGCCTTGAGCTTGAAGCCCAGTAGGTCTGTGGCCCTCAGGGCCAGAGCCATGCTTTCAAGGCAGGGAAGCGGCCTGCAAGCTGAGTGGGAGTGGGGGAGGGGAGGGAGACAGCTGAAGCCGAGTCCAGAAGGGCGGCGATGGAAGAGCTGCAGCTGGGTCAGAGCCTGGAGGGATGGCCGGGCCTTCACTGAGGACCCCCCCCCCCCGAGGCCAGCCCTAGGCCCCGGCGGTCGCGCATGCGCCCTTGGCCTGTGCGGTGTGTGGGGGGTTGAACCCAAGCCCGCAGGGCTCCCGGAGCGGCCAGAGAAAGAAGGGCCCATGGAGAGGTAGGCGAGGTGGGCAGGGGGCGCCACCTTACTCTGCTCAGCTCCCTGAGGGAGAGAGAGAGAGACAGAGACAGAGAGAGAGATCCCTGACCTCTGAGTCTCTGCCTCCACCGCTGGCTGGTGCCAACTCACGCGCCATCCCACTTCCAGCCATCACCCCCACGCCTGCCCCGGGGCCAGCCCCACCACAGAGAGGCCGGTTGGTTCCTGCTCACCTCTGTGCCGTCCCTTCCCGACCTGACCCCAGTGCAGGGGATAAGCTTCAGACAAGTCTTTCCATGTCCCTCTGCATGACAATAGACTTCCTCCCCTCTCCCATTCCACAGGCCCACCCGGGACATCCACCTTTGTCATTAGCTCAGGAGAGGATGCAAGATGAGAATCTCTGCTATTGTGTGGGGAGACTCAGTTTCCCGGGTTTCCCCCATGGACACATGTTCTTCAGCTGGGTCTGATTTTCTCCAGACAAGCTGTCTTGGGAAGGATTTGGCCAGCCCTAAGAACCTGAAGGGAAAGGGCGGAGGGGGGTTCTCTCTCTGCCCCCGACAGCCCCGAGCTGGGTCGGTCCCTCAGACCCGGCCAGGGGCAGCCCATCCCCCGGCGCCCTTCCCCGGGGCATCCAAGGGCAGGCTCGGCGCCAGCCCCACCCCGCTCGCCACTGCCCGACCATCGTCCTCCCTCGGGGGGCCTGGGCAGGACAGGGACCCGGCTGTGGGAGGCCTCCAGATCTCAGGCCTGGCACACCGTTTACCAGGCTGCTTCCTCCTCTGACGGGGGCCCAGCACACGCCCCAGGAGACTTGGCAGCCGCCCCCAGGGCTCTAGCCTCTGGAACTCGTCCCCTTGGAAGGGGCCTGGCCCAGGTGCCAGGTTCGGCTGGTCGGCCAGACTCCTTTGGAGAAAGCAGGCAAGCCGAGCCAGGCTTGCAGTGGCCCTGGCGTGACACCTGCCACCTCAGGCAGAGGGCCTCCCGCGTGCCCTCCATGGCGGGTTTCTCCCCGGAGCCGTGGCCTGGGCACTAGGAAGGCCGGGCCTCCCCGACTCCCGGGAGGAGGGGCTAGCCCACTTGCGCCCTGGCCCCCAAACCCTCTGGTGCCATCTGCCTGTCTCGGCACTTCTGACTCCACAGAGCCTTTCCTACATCTGGGCTGCCTGCCGTGGCAAAGTGCAGGCGTGGGGTGAGGCCATGGCTTTGTCTTTCCAGGAAAAAATGAGCCCCTGGCCGAAGCAGCAGGCCCAGGCAGAGCCTTGAGCTTGAAGCCCAGTAGGTCTGTGGCCCTCAGGGCCAGAGCCATGCTTTCAAGGCAGGGAAGCGGCCTGCAAGCTGAGTGGGAGTGGGGGAGGGGAGGGAGACAGCTGAAGCCGAGTCCAGAAGGGCGGCGATGGAAGAGCTGCAGCTGGGTCAGAGCCTGGAGGGATGGCCGGGCCTTCACTGAGGACCCCCCCCCCCCGAGGCCAGCCCTAGGCCCCGGCGGTCGCGCATGCGCCCTTGGCCTGTGCGTTGTGTGGGGGGTTGAACCCAAGCCCGCAGGGCTCCCGGAGCGGCCAGAGAAAGAAGGGCCCATGGAGAGGTAGGCGAGGTGGGCAGGGGGCGCCACCTTACTCTGCTCAGCTCCCTGAGGGAGAGAGAGAGAGACAGAGACAGAGAGAGAGATCCCTGACCTCTGAGTCTCTGCCTCCACCGCTGGCTGGTGCCAACTCACGCGCCATCCCACTTCCAGCCATCACCCCCACGCCTGCCCCGGGGCCAGCCCCACCACAGAGAGGCCGGTTGGTTCCTGCTCACCTCTGTGCCGTCCCTTCCCGACCTGACCCCAGTGCAGGGGATAAGCTTCAGACAAGTCTTTCCATGTCCCTCTGCATGACAATAGACTTCCTCCCCTCTCCCATTCCACAGGCCCACCCGGGACATCCACCTTTGTCATTAGCTCAGGAGAGGATGCAAGATGAGAATCTCTGCTATTGTGTGGGGAGACTCAGTTTCCCGGGTTTCCCCCATGGACACATGTTCTTCAGCTGGGTCTGATTTTCTCCAGACAAGCTGTCTTGGGAAGGATTTGGCCAGCCCTAAGAACCTGAAGGGAAAGGGCGGAGGGGGGTTCTCTCTCTGCCCCCGACAGCCCCGAGCTGGGTCGGTCCCTCAGACCCGGCCAGGGGCAGCCCATCCCCCGGCGCCCTTCCCCGGGGCATCCAAGGGCAGGCTCGGCGCCAGCCCCACCCCGCTCGCCACTGCCCGACCATCGTCCTCCCTCGGGGGGCCTGGGCAGGACAGGGACCCGGCTGTGGGAGGCCTCCAGATCTCAGGCCTGGCACACCGTTTACCAGGCTGCTTCCTCCTCTGACGGGGGCCCAGCACACGCCCCAGGAGACTTGGCAGCCGCCCCCAGGGCTCTAGCCTCTGGAACTCGTCCCCTTGGAAGGGGCCTGGCCCAGGTGCCAGGTTCGGCTGGTCGGCCAGACTCCTTTGGAGAAAGCAGGCAAGCCGAGCCAGGCTTGCAGTGGCCCTGGCGTGACACCTGCCACCTCAGGCAGAGGGCCTCCCGCGTGCCCTCCATGGCGGGTTTCTCCCCGGAGCCGTGGCCTGGGCACTAGGAAGGCCGGGCCTCCCCGACTCCCGGGAGGAGGGGCTAGCCCACTTGCGCCCTGGCCCCCAAACCCTCTGGTGCCATCTGCCTGTCTCGGCACTTCTGACTCCACAGAGCCTTTCCTACATCTGGGCTGCCTGCCGTGGCAAAGTGCAGTCGTGGGGTGAGGCCATGGCTTTGTCTTTCCAGGAAAAAATGAGCCCCTGGCCGAAGCAGCAGGCCCAGGCAGAGCCTTGAGCTTGAAGCCCAGTAGGTCTGTGGCCCTCAGGGCCAGAGCCATGCTTTCAAGGCAGGGAAGCGGCCTGCAAGCTGAGTGGGAGTGGGGGAGGGGAGGGAGACAGCTGAAGCCGAGTCCAGAAGGGCGGCGATGGAAGAGCTGCAGCTGGGTCAGAGCCTGGAGGGAGGGCGGGGCCTTCACTGAGGACCCCCCCCCCCCCCCGAGGCCAGCCCTAGGCCCCGGCGGTCGCGCATGCGCCCTTGGCCTGTGCGGTGTGTGGGGGGTTGAACCCAAGCCCGCAGGGCTCCCGGAGCGGCCAGAGAAAGAAGGGCCCATGGAGAGGTAGGCGAGGTGGGCAGGGGGCGCCACCTTACTCTGCTCAGCTCCCTGAGGGAGAGAGAGAGAGACAGAGACAGAGAGAGAGATCCCTGACCTCTGAGTCTCTCCCTCCACCGCTGGCTGGTGCCAACTCACGCGCCATCCCACTTCCAGCCATCACCCCCACGCCTGCCCCGGGGCCAGCCCCACCACAGAGAGGCCGGTTGGTTCCTGCTCACCTCTGTGCCGTCCCTTCCCGACCTGACCCCAGTGCAGGGGATAAGCTTCAGACAAGTCTTTCCATGTCCCTCTGCATGACAATAGACTTCCTCCCCTCTCCCATTCCACAGGCCCACCCGGGACATCCACCTTTGTCATTAGCTCAGGAGAGGATGCAAGATGAGAATCTCTGCTATTGTGTGGGGAGACTCAGTTTCCCGGGTTTCCCCCATGGACACATGTTCTTCAGCTGGGTCTGATTTTCTCCAGACAAGCTGTCTTGTGAAGGATTTGGCCAGCCCTAAGAACCTGAAGGGAAAGGGCGGAGGGGGGTTCTCTCTCTGCCCCCGACAGCCCCGAGCTGGGTCGGTCCCTCAGACCCGGCCAGGGGCAGCCCATCCCCTGGCGCCCTTCCCCGGGGCATCCAAGGGCAGGCTCGGCGCCAGCCCCACCCCGCTCGCCACTGCCCGACCATCGTCCTCCCTCGGGGGGCCTGGGCAGGACAGGGACCCGGCTGTGGGAGGCCTCCAGATCTCAGGCCTGGCACACCGTTTACCAGGCTGCTTCCTCCTCTGACGGGGGCCCAGCACACGCCCCAGGAGACTTGGCAGCCGCCCCCAGGGCTCTAGCCTCTGGAACTCGTCCCCTTGGAAGGGGCCTGGCCCAGGTGCCAGGTTCGGCTGGTCGGCCAGCCTCCTTTGGAGAAAGCAGGCAAGCCGAGCCAGGCTTGCAGTGGCCCTGGCGTGACACCTGCCACCTCAGGCAGAGGGCCTCCCGCGTGCCCTCCATGGCGGGTTTCTCCCCGGAGCCGTGGCCTGGGCACTAGGAAGGCCGGGCCTCCCCGACTCCCGGGAGGAGGGGCTAGCCCACTTGCGCCCTGACCCCCAAACCCTCTGGTGCCATCTGCCTGTCTCGGCACTTCTGACTCCACAGAGCCTTTCCTACATCTGGGCTGCCTGCCGTGGCAAAGTGCAGGCGTGGGGTGAGGCCATGGCTTTGTCTTTCCAGGAAAAAATGAGCCCCTGGCCGAAGCAGCAGGCCCAGGCAGAGCCTTGAGCTTGAAGCCCAGTAGGTCTGTGGCCCTCAGGGCCAGAGCCATGCTTTCAAGGCAGGGAAGCGGCCTGCAAGCTGAGTGGGAGTGGGGGAGGGGAGGGAGACAGCTGAAGCCGAGTCCAGAAGGGCGGCGATGGAAGAGCTGCAGCTGGGTCAGAGCCTGGAGGGAGGGCGGGGCCTTCACTGAGGACCCCCCACCCCCGAGGCCAGCCCTAGGCCCCGGCGGTCGCGCATGCGCCCTTTTCCTGTGCGGTGTGTGGGGGGTT
Source organism: Diceros bicornis minor (assembly GCF_020826845.1). Taxonomy (NCBI): domain Eukaryota; kingdom Metazoa; phylum Chordata; class Mammalia; order Perissodactyla; family Rhinocerotidae; genus Diceros; species Diceros bicornis. Next base: position 14,899 of record NW_026691698.1, read on the forward strand.
GAACCCAAGCCCGCAGGGCTCCCGGAGCGGCCAGAGAAAGAAGGGCCCATGGAGAGGTAGGCGAGGTGGGCAGGGGGCGCCACCTTACTCTGCTCAGCTCCCTGAGGGAGAGAGAGAGAGACAGAGACAGAGAGAGAGATCCCTGACCTCTGAGTCTCTGCCTCCACCGCTGGCTGGTGCCAACTCACGCGCCATCCCACTTCCAGCCATCACCCCCACGCCTGCCCCGGGGCCAGCCCCACCACAGAGAGGCCGGTTGGTTCCTGCTCACCTCTGTGCCGTCCCTTCCCGACCTGACCCCAGTGCAGGGGATAAGCTTCAGACAAGTCTTTCCATGTCCCTCTGCATGACAATAGACTTCCTCCCCTCTCCCATTCCACAGGCCCACCCGGGACATCCACCTTTGTCATTAGCTCAGGAGAGGATGCAAGATGAGAATCTCTGCTATTGTGTGGGGAGACTCAGTTTCCCGGGTTTCCCCCATGGACACATGTTCTTCAGCTGGGTCTGATTTTCTCCAGACAAGCTGTCTTGGGAAGGATTTGGCCAGCCCTAAGAACCTGAAGGGAAAGGGCGGAGGGGGGTTCTCTCTCTGCCCCCGACAGCCCCGAGCTGGGTCGGTCCCTCAGACCCGGCCAGGGGCAGCCCATCCCCCGGCGCCCTTCCCCGGGGCATCCAAGGGCAGGCTCGGCGCCAGCCCCACCCCGCTCGCCACTGCCCGACCATCGTCCTCCCTCGGGGGGCCTGGGCAGGACAGGGACCCGGCTGTGGGAGGCCTCCAGATCTCAGGCCTGGCACACCGTTTACCAGGCTGCTTCCTCCTCTGACGGGGGCCCAGCACACGCCCCAGGAGACTTGGCAGCCGCCCCCAGGGCTCTAGCCTCTGGAACTCGTCCCCTTGGAAGGGGCCTGGCCCAGGTGCCAGGTTCGGCTGGTCGGCCAGCCTCCTTTGGAGAAAGCAGGCAAGCCGAGCCAGGCTTGCAGTGGCCCTGGCGTGACACCTGCCACCTCAGGCAGAGGGCCTCCCGCGTGCCCTCCATGGCGGGTTTCTCCCCGGAGCCGTGGCCTGGGCACTAGGAAGGCCGGGCCTCCCCGACTCCCGGGAGGAGGGGCTAGCCCACTTGCGCCCTGGCCCCCAAACCCTCTGGTGCCATCTGCCTGTCTCGGCACTTCTGACTCCACAGAGCCTTTCCTACACCTGGGCTGCCTGCCGTGGCAAAGTGCAGGCGTGGGGTGAGGCCATGGCTTTGTCTTTCCAGGAAAAAATGAGCCCCTGGCCGAAGCAGCAGGCCCAGGCAGAGCCTTGAGCTTGAAGCCCAGTAGGTCTGTGGCCCTCAGGGCCAGAGCCATGCTTTCAAGGCAGGGAAGCGGCCTGCAAGCTGAGTGGGAGTGGGGGAGGGGAGGGAGACAGCTGAAGCCGAGTCCAGAAGGGCGGCGATGGAAGAGCTGCAGCTGGGTCAGAGCCTGGAGGGATGGCCGGGCCTTCACTGAGGACCCCCCCCCCCCGAGGCCAGCCCTAGGCCCCGGCGGTCGCGCATGCGCCCTTGGCCTGTGCGGTGTGTGGGGGGTTGAACCCAAGCCCGCAGGGCTCCCGGAGCGGCCAGAGAAAGAAGGGCCCATGGAGAGGTAGGCGAGGTGGGCAGGGGGCGCCACCTTACTCTGCTCAGCTCCCTGAGGGAGAGAGAGAGAGACAGAGACAGAGAGAGAGATCCCTGACCTCTGAGTCTCTGCCTCCACCGCTGGCTGGTGCCAACTCACGCGCCATCCCACTTCCAGCCATCACCCCCACGCCTGCCCCGGGGCCAGCCCCACCACAGAGAGGCCGGTTGGTTCCTGCTCACCTCTGTGCCGTCCCTTCCCGACCTGACCCCAGTGCAGGGGATAAGCTTCAGACAAGTCTTTCCATGTCCCTCTGCATGACAATAGACTTCCTCCCCTCTCCCATTCCACAGGCCCACCCGGGACATCCACCTTTGTCATTAGCTCAGGAGAGGATGCAAGATGAGAATCTCTGCTATTGTGTGGGGAGACTCAGTTTCCCGGGTTTCCCCCATGGACACATGTTCTTCAGCTGGGTCTGATTTTCTCCAGACAAGCTGTCTTGGGAAGGATTTGGCCAGCCCTAAGAACCTGAAGGGAAAGGGCGGAGGGGGGTTCTCTCTCTGCCCCCGACAGCCCCGAGCTGGGTCGGTCCCTCAGACCCGGCCAGGGGCAGCCCATCCCCCGGCGCCCTTCCCCGGGGCATCCAAGGGCAGGCTCGGCGCCAGCCCCACCCCGCTCGCCACTGCCCGACCATCGTCCTCCCTCGGGGGGCCTGGGCAGGACAGGGACCCGGCTGTGGGAGGCCTCCAGATCTCAGGCCTGGCACACCGTTTACCAGGCTGCTTCCTCCTCTGACGGGGGCCCAGCACACGCCCCAGGAGACTTGGCAGCCGCCCCCAGGGCTCTAGCCTCTGGAACTCGTCCCCTTGGAAGGGGCCTGGCCCAGGTGCCAGGTTCGGCTGGTCGGCCAGCCTCCTTTGGAGAAAGCAGGCAAGCCGAGCCAGGCTTGCAGTGGCCCTGGCGTGACACCTGCCACCTCAGGCAGAGGGCCTCCCGCGTGCCCTCCATGGCGGGTTTCTCCCCGGAGCCGTGGCCTGGGCACTAGGAAGGCCGGGCCTCCCCGACTCCCGGGAGGAGGGGCTAGCCCACTTGCGCCCTGGCCCCCAAACCCTCTGGTGCCATCTGCCTGTCTCGGCACTTCTGACTCCACAGAGCCTTTCCTACACCTGGGCTGCCTGCCGTGGCAAAGTGCAGGCGTGGGGTGAGGCCATGGCTTTGTCTTTCCAGGAAAAAATGAGCCCCTGGCCGAAGCAGCAGGCCCAGGCAGAGCCTTGAGCTTGAAGCCCAGTAGGTCTGTGGCCCTCAGGGCCAGAGCAATGCTTTCAAGGCAGGGAAGCGGCCTGCAAGCTGAGTGGGAGTGGGGGAGGGGAGGGAGACAGCTGAAGCCGAGTCCAGAAGGGCGGCGATGGAAGAGCTGCAGCTGGGTCAGAGCCTGGAGGGATGGCCGGGTCTTCACTGAGGACCCCCCCCCCCCCCGAGGCCAGCCCTAGGCCCCGGCGGTCGCGCATGCGCCCTTGGCCTGTGCGGTGTGTGGGGGGTTGAACCCAAGCCCGCAGGGCTCCCGGAGCGGCCAGAGAAAGAAGGGCCCATGGAGAGGTAGGCGAGGTGGGCAGGGGGCGCCACCTTACTCTGCTCAGCTCCCTGAGGGAGAGAGAGAGAGACAGAGACAGAGAGAGAGATCCCTGACCTCTGAGTCTCTGCCTCCACCGCTGGCTGGTGCCAACTCACGCGCCATCCCACTTCCAGCCATCACCCCCACGCCTGCCCCGGGGCCAGCCCCACCACAGAGAGGCCGGTTGGTTCCTGCTCACCTCTGTGCCGTCCCTTCCCGACCTGACCCCAGTGCAGGGGATAAGCTTCAGACAAGTCTTTCCATGTCCCTCTGCATGACAATAGACTTCCTCCCCTCTCCCATTCCACAGGCCCACCCGGGACATCCACCTTTGTCATTAGCTCAGGAGAGGATGCAAGATGAGAATCTCTGCTATTGTGTGGGGAGACTCAGTTTCCCGGGTTTCCCCCATGGACACATGTTCTTCAGCTGGGTCTGATTTTCTCCAGACAAGCTGTCTTGGGAAGGATTTGGCCAGCCCTAAGAACCTGAAGGGAAAGGGCGGAGGGGGGTTCTCTCTCTGCCCCCGACAGCCCCGAGCTGGGTCGGTCCCTCAGACCCGGCCAGGGGCAGCCCATCCCCCGGCGCCCTTCCCCGGGGCATCCAAGGGCAGGCTCGGCGCCAGCCCCACCCCGCTCGCCACTGCCCGACCATCGTCCTCCCTCGGGGGGCCTGGGCAGGACAGGGACCCGGCTGTGGGAGGCCTCCAGATCTCAGGCCTGGCACACCGTTTACCAGGCTGCTTCCTCCTCTGACGGGGGCCCAGCACACGCCCCAGGAGACTTGGCAGCCGCCCCCAGGGCTCTAGCCTCTGGAACTCGTCCCCTTGGAAGGGGCCTGGCCCAGGTGCCAGGTTCGGCTGGTCGGCCAGACTCCTTTGGAGAAAGCAGGCAAGCCGAGCCAGGCTTGCAGTGGCCCTGGCGTGACACCTGCCACCTCAGGCAGAGGGCCTCCCGCGTGCCCTCCATGGCGGGTTTCTCCCCGGAGCCGTGGCCTGGGCACTAGGAAGGCCGGGCCTCCCCGACTCCCGGGAGGAGGGGCTAGCCCACTTGCGCCCTGGCCCCCAAACCCTCTGGTGCCATCTGCCTGTCTCGGCACTTCTGACTCCACAGAGCCTTTCCTACATCTGGGCTGCCTGCCGTGGCAAAGTGCAGGCGTGGGGTGAGGCCATGGCTTTGTCTTTCCAGGAAAAAATGAGCCCCTGGCCGAAGCAGCAGGCCCAGGCAGAGCCTTGAGCTTGAAGCCCAGTAGGTCTGTGGCCCTCAGGGCCAGAGCCATGCTTTCAAGGCAGGGAAGCGGCCTGCAAGCTGAGTGGGAGTGGGGGAGGGGAGGGAGACAGCTGAAGCCGAGTCCAGAAGGGCGGCGATGGAAGAGCTGCAGCTGGGTCAGAGCCTGGAGGGATGGCCGGGCCTTCACTGAGGACCCCCCCCCCCCGAGGCCAGCCCTAGGCCCCGGCGGTCGCGCATGCGCCCTTGGCCTGTGCGTTGTGTGGGGGGTTGAACCCAAGCCCGCAGGGCTCCCGGAGCGGCCAGAGAAAGAAGGGCCCATGGAGAGGTAGGCGAGGTGGGCAGGGGGCGCCACCTTACTCTGCTCAGCTCCCTGAGGGAGAGAGAGAGAGACAGAGACAGAGAGAGAGATCCCTGACCTCTGAGTCTCTGCCTCCACCGCTGGCTGGTGCCAACTCACGCGCCATCCCACTTCCAGCCATCACCCCCACGCCTGCCCCGGGGCCAGCCCCACCACAGAGAGGCCGGTTGGTTCCTGCTCACCTCTGTGCCGTCCCTTCCCGACCTGACCCCAGTGCAGGGGATAAGCTTCAGACAAGTCTTTCCATGTCCCTCTGCATGACAATAGACTTCCTCCCCTCTCCCATTCCACAGGCCCACCCGGGACATCCACCTTTGTCATTAGCTCAGGAGAGGATGCAAGATGAGAATCTCTGCTATTGTGTGGGGAGACTCAGTTTCCCGGGTTTCCCCCATGGACACATGTTCTTCAGCTGGGTCTGATTTTCTCCAGACAAGCTGTCTTGGGAAGGATTTGGCCAGCCCTAAGAACCTGAAGGGAAAGGGCGGAGGGGGGTTCTCTCTCTGCCCCCGACAGCCCCGAGCTGGGTCGGTCCCTCAGACCCGGCCAGGGGCAGCCCATCCCCCGGCGCCCTTCCCCGGGGCATCCAAGGGCAGGCTCGGCGCCAGCCCCACCCCGCTCGCCACTGCCCGACCATCGTCCTCCCTCGGGGGGCCTGGGCAGGACAGGGACCCGGCTGTGGGAGGCCTCCAGATCTCAGGCCTGGCACACCGTTTACCAGGCTGCTTCCTCCTCTGACGGGGGCCCAGCACACGCCCCAGGAGACTTGGCAGCCGCCCCCAGGGCTCTAGCCTCTGGAACTCGTCCCCTTGGAAGGGGCCTGGCCCAGGTGCCAGGTTCGGCTGGTCGGCCAGCCTCCTTTGGAGAAAGCAGGCAAGCCGAGCCAGGCTTGCAGTGGCCCTGGCGTGACACCTGCCACCTCAGGCAGAGGGCCTCCCGCGTGCCCTCCATGGCGGGTTTCTCCCCGGAGCCGTGGCCTGGGCACTAGGAAGGCCGGGCCTCCCCGACTCCCGGGAGGAGGGGCTAGCCCACTTGCGCCCTGGCCCCCAAACCCTCTGGTGCCATCTGCCTGTCTCGGCACTTCTGACTCCACAGAGCCTTTCCTACACCTGGGCTGCCTGCCGTGGCAAAGTGCAGGCGTGGGGTGAGGCCATGGCTTTGTCTTTCCAGGAAAAAATGAGCCCCTGGCCGAAGCAGCAGGCCCAGGCAGAGCCTTGAGCTTGAAGCCCAGTAGGTCTGTGGCCCTCAGGGCCAGAGCCATGCTTTCAAGGCAGGGAAGCGGCCTGCAAGCTGAGTGGGAGTGGGGGAGGGGAGGGAGACAGCTGAAGCCGAGTCCAGAAGGGCGGCGATGGAAGAGCTGCAGCTGGGTCAGAGCCTGGAGGGATGGCCGGGCCTTCACTGAGGACCCCCCCCCCCGAGGCCAGCCCTAGGCCCCGGCGGTCGCGCATGCGCCCTTGGCCTGTGCGGTGTGTGGGGGGTTGAACCCAAGCCCGCAGGGCTCCCGGAGCGGCCAGAGAAAGAAGGGCCCATGGAGAGGTAGGCGAGGTGGGCAGGGGGCGCCACCTTACTCTGCTCAGCTCCCTGAGGGAGAGAGAGAGAGACAGAGACAGAGAGAGAGATCCCTGACCTCTGAGTCTCTGCCTCCACCGCTGGCTGGTGCCAACTCACGCGCCATCCCACTTCCAGCCATCACCCCCACGCCTGCCCCGGGGCCAGCCCCACCACAGAGAGGCCGGTTGGTTCCTGCTCACCTCTGTGCCGTCCCTTCCCGACCTGACCCCAGTGCAGGGGATAAGCTTCAGACAAGTCTTTCCATGTCCCTCTGCATGACAATAGACTTCCTCCCCTCTCCCATTCCACAGGCCCACCCGGGACATCCACCTTTGTCATTAGCTCAGGAGAGGATGCAAGATGAGAATCTCTGCTATTGTGTGGGGAGACTCAGTTTCCCGGGTTTCCCCCATGGACACATGTTCTTCAGCTGGGTCTGATTTTCTCCAGACAAGCTGTCTTGGGAAGGATTTGGCCAGCCCTAAGAACCTGAAGGGAAAGGGCGGAGGGGGGTTCTCTCTCTGCCCCCGACAGCCCCGAGCTGGGTCGGTCCCTCAGACCCGGCCAGGGGCAGCCCATCCCCCGGCGCCCTTCCCCGGGGCATCCAAGGGCAGGCTCGGCGCCAGCCCCACCCCGCTCGCCACTGCCCGACCATCGTCCTCCCTCGGGGGGCCTGGGCAGGACAGGGACCCGGCTGTGGGAGGCCTCCAGATCTCAGGCCTGGCACACCGTTTACCAGGCTGCTTCCTCCTCTGACGGGGGCCCAGCACACGCCCCAGGAGACTTGGCAGCCGCCCCCAGGGCTCTAGCCTCTGGAACTCGTCCCCTTGGAAGGGGCCTGGCCCAGGTGCCAGGTTCGGCTGGTCGGCCAGACTCCTTTGGAGAAAGCAGGCAAGCCGAGCCAGGCTTGCAGTGGCCCTGGCGTGACACCTGCCACCTCAGGCAGAGGGCCTCCCGCGTGCCCTCCATGGCGGGTTTCTCCCCGGAGCCGTGGCCTGGGCACTAGGAAGGCCGGGCCTCCCCGACTCCCGGGAGGAGGGGCTAGCCCACTTGCGCCCTGGCCCCCAAACCCTCTGGTGCCATCTGCCTGTCTCGGCACTTCTGACTCCACAGAGCCTTTCCTACATCTGGGCTGCCTGCCGTGGCAAAGTGCAGGCGTGGGGTGAGGCCATGGCTTTGTCTTTCCAGGAAAAAATGAGCCCCTGGCCGAAGCAGCAGGCCCAGGCAGAGCCTTGAGCTTGAAGCCCAGTAGGTCTGTGGCCCTCAGGGCCAGAGCCATGCTTTCAAGGCAGGGAAGCGGCCTGCAAGCTGAGTGGGAGTGGGGGAGGGGAGGGAGACAGCTGAAGCCGAGTCCAGAAGGGCGGCGATGGAAGAGCTGCAGCTGGGTCAGAGCCTGGAGGGAGGGCGGGGCCTTCACTGAGGACCCCCCCCCCCCGAGGCCAGCCCTAGGCCCCGGCGGTCGCGCATGCGCCCTTGGCCTGTGCGGTGTGTGGGGGGTTGAACCCAAGCCCGCAGGGCTCCCGGAGCGGCCAGAGAAAGAAGGGCCCATGGAGAGGTAGGCGAGGTGGGCAGGGGGCGCCACCTTACTCTGCTCAGCTCCCTGAGGGAGAGAGAGAGAGACAGAGACAGAGAGAGAGATCCCTGACCTCTGAGTCTCTCCCTCCACCGCTGGCTGGTGCCAACTCACGCGCCATCCCACTTCCAGCCATCACCCCCACGCCTGCCCCGGGGCCAGCCCCACCACAGAGAGGCCGGTTGGTTCCTGCTCACCTCTGTGCCGTCCCTTCCCGACCTGACCCCAGTGCAGGGGATAAGCTTCAGACAAGTCTTTCCATGTCCCTCTGCATGACAATAGACTTCCTCCCCTCTCCCATTCCACAGGCCCACCCGGGACATCCACCTTTGTCATTAGCTCAGGAGAGGATGCAAGATGAGAATCTCTGCTATTGTGTGGGGAGACTCAGTTTCCCGGGTTTCCCCCATGGACACATGTTCTTCAGCTGGGTCTGATTTTCTCCAGACAAGCTGTCTTGGGAAGGATTTGGCCAGCCCTAAGAACCTGAAGGGAAAGGGCGGAGGGGGGTTCTCTCTCTGCCCCCGACAGCCCCGAGCTGGGTCGGTCCCTCAGACCCGGCCAGGGGCAGCCCATCCCCTGGCGCCCTTCCCCGGGGCATCCAAGGGCAGGCTCGGCGCCAGCCCCACCCCGCTCGCCACTGCCCGACCATCGTCCTCCCTCGGGGGGCCTGGGCAGGACAGGGACCCGGCTGTGGGAGGCCTCCAGATCTCAGGCCTGGCACACCGTTTACCAGGCTGCTTCCTCCTCTGACGGGGGGCCCAGCACACGCCCCAGGAGACTTGGCAGCCGCCCCCAGGGCTCTAGCCTCTGGAACTCGTCCCCTTGGAAGGGGCCTGGCCCAGGTGCCAGGTTCGGCTGGTCGGCCAGCCTCCTTTGGAGAAAGCAGGCAAGCCGAGCCAGGCTTGCAGTGGCCCTGGCGTGACACCTGCCACCTCAGGCAGAGGGCCTCCCGCGTGCCCTCCATGGCGGGTTTCTCCCCGGAGCCGTGGCCTGGGCACTAGGAAGGCCGGGCCTCCCCGACTCCCGGGAGGAGGGGCTAGCCCAATTGCGCCCTGACCCCCAAACCCTCTGGTGCCATCTGCCTGTCTCGGCACTTCTGACTCCACAGAGCCTTTCCTACATCTGGGCTGCCTGCCGTGGCAAAGTGCAGGCGTGGGGTGAGGCCATGGCTTTGTCTTTCCAGGAAAAAATGAGCCCCTGGCCGAAGCAGCAGGCCCAGGCAGAGCCTTGAGCTTGAAGCCCAGTAGGTCTGTGGCCCTCAGGGCCAGAGCCATGCTTTCAAGGCAGGGAAGCGGCCTGCAAGCTGAGTGGGAGTGGGGGAGGGGAGGGAGACAGCTGAAGCCTAGTCCAGAAGGGCGGCGATGGAAGAGCTGCAGCTGGGTCAGAGCCTGGAGGGAGGGCGGGGCCTTCACTGAGGACCCCCCCCCCCCCCGAGGCCAGCTCTAGGCCCCGGCGGTCGCGCATGCGCCCTTGGCCTGTGCGGTGTATGGGGGGTTGAACCCAAGCCCGCAGGGCTCCCGGAGCGGCCAGAGAAAGAAGGGCCCATGGAGAGGTAGGCGAGGTGGGCAGGGGGCGCCACCTTACTCTGCTCAGCTCCCTGAGGGAGAGAGAGAGAGACAGAGACAGGGAGAGAGATCCCTGACCTCTGAGTCTCTGCCTCCACCGCTGGCTGGTGCCAACTCACGCGCCATCCCACTTCCAGCCATCACCCCCACGCCTGCCCCGGGGCCAGCCCCACCACAGAGAGGCCGGTTGGTTCCTGCTCACCTCTGTGCCGTCCCTTCCCGACCTGACCCCAGTGCAGGGGATAAGCTTCAGACAAGTCTTTCCATGTCCCTCTGCATGACAATAGACTTCCTCCCCTCTCCCATTCCACAGGCCCACCCGGGACATCCACCTTTGTCATTAGCTCAGGAGAGGATGCAAGATGAGAATCTCTGCTATTGTGTGGGGAGACTCAGTTTCCCGGGTTTCCCCCATGGACACATGTTCTTCAGCTGGGTCTGATTTTCTCCAGACAAGCTGTCTTGGGAAGGATTTGGCCAGCCCTAAGAACCTGAAGGGAAAGGGCGGAGGGGGGTTCTCTCTCTGCCCCCGACAGCCCCGAGCTGGGTCGGTCCCTCAGACCCGGCCAGGGGCAGCCCATCCCCCGGCGCCCTTCCCCGGGGCATCCAAGGGCAGGCTCGGCGCCAGCCCCACCCCGCTCGCCACTGCCCGACCATCGTCCTCCCTCGGGGGGCCTGGGCAGGACAGGGACCCGGCTGTGGGAGGCCTCCAGATCTCAGGCCTGGCACACCGTTTACCAGGCTGCTTCCTCCTCTGACGGGGGCCCAGCACACGCCCCAGGAGACTTGGCAGCCGCCCCCAGGGCTCTAGCCTCTGGAACTCGTCCCCTTGGAAGGGGCCTGGCCCAGGTGCCAGGTTCGGCTGGTCGGCCAGCCTCCTTTGGAGAAAGCAGGCAAGCCGAGCCAGGCTTGCAGTGGCCCTGGCGTGACACCTGCCACCTCAGGCAGAGGGCCTCCCGCGTGCCCTCCATGGCGGGTTTCTCCCCGGAGCCGTGGCCTGGGCACTAGGAAGGCCGGGCCTCCCCGACTCCCGGGAGGAGGGGCTAGCCCACTTGCGCCCTGGCCCCCAAACCCTCTGGTGCCATCTGCCTGTCTCGGCACTTCTGACTCCACAGAGCCTTTCCTACACCTGGGCTGCCTGCCGTGGCAAAGTGCAGGCGTGGGGTGAGGCCATGGCTTTGTCTTTCCAGGAAAAAATGAGCCCCTGGCCGAAGCAGCAGGCCCAGGCAGAGCCTTGAGCTTGAAGCCCAGTAGGTCTGTGGCCCTCAGGGCCAGAGCCATGCTTTCAAGGCAGGGAAGCGGCCTGCAAGCTGAGTGGGAGTGGGGGAGGGGAGGGAGACAGCTGAAGCCGAGTCCAGAAGGGCGGCGATGGAAGAGCTGCAGCTGGGTCAGAGCCTGGAGGGATGGCCGGGCCTTCACTGAGGACCCCCCCCCCCCGAGGCCAGCCCTAGGCCCCGGCGGTCGCGCATGCGCCCTTGGCCTGTGCGGTGTGTGGGGGGTTGAACCCAAGCCCGCAGGGCTCCCGGAGCGGCCAGAGAAAGAAGGGCCCATGGAGAGGTAGGCGAGGTGGGCAGGGGGCGCCACCTTACTCTGCTCAGCTCCCTGAGGGAGAGAGAGAGAGACAGAGACAGAGAGAGAGATCCCTGACCTCTGAGTCTCTGCCTCCACCGCTGGCTGGTGCCAACTCACGCGCCATCCCACTTCCAGCCATCACCCCCACGCCTGCCCCGGGGCCAGCCCCACCACGGAGAGGCCGGTTGGTTCCTGCTCACCTCTGTGCCGTCCCTTCCCGACCTGACCCCAGTGCAGGGGATAAGCTTCAGACAAGTCTTTCCATGTCCCTCTGCATGACAATAGACTTCCTCCCCTCTCCCATTCCACAGGCCCACCCGGGACATCCACCTTTGTCATTAGCTCAGGAGAGGATGCAAGATGAGAATCTCTGCTATTGTGTGGGGAGACTCAGTTTCCCGGGTTTCCCCCATGGACACATGTTCTTCAGCTGGGTCTGATTTTCTCCAGACAAGCTGTCTTGGGAAGGATTTGGCCAGCCCTAAGAACCTGAAGGGAAAGGGCGGAGGGGGGTTCTCTCTCTGCCCCCGACAGCCCCGAGCTGGGTCGGTCCCTCAGACCCGGCCAGGGGCAGCCCATCCCCCGGCGCCCTTCCCCGGGGCATCCAAGGGCAGGCTCGGCGCCAGCCCCACCCCGCTCGCCACTGCCCGACCATCGTCCTCCCTCGGGGGGCCTGGGCAGGACAGGGACCCGGCTGTGGGAGGCCTCCAGATCTCAGGCCTGGCACACCGTTTACCAGGCTGCTTCCTCCTCTGACGGGGGCCCAGCACACGCCCCAGGAGACTTGGCAGCCGCCCCCAGGGCTCTATCCTCTGGAACTCGTCCCCTTGGAAGGGGCCTGGCCCAGGTGCCAGGTTCGGCTGGTCGGCCAGCCTCCTTTGGAGAAAGCAGGCAAGCCGAGCCAGGCTTGCAGTGGCCCTGGCGTGACACCTGCCACCTCAGGCAGAGGGCCTCCCGCGTGCCCTCCATGGCGGGTTTCTCCCCGGAGCCGTGGCCTGGGCACTAGGAAGGCCGGGCCTCCCCGACTCCCGGGAGGAGGGGCTAGCCCACTTGCGCCCTGGCCCCCAAACCCTCTGGTGCCATCTGCCTGTCTCGGCACTTCTGACTCCACAGATCCTTTCCTACATCTGGGCTGCCTGCCGTGGCAAAGTGCAGGCGTGGGGTGAGGCCATGGCTTTGTCTTTCCAGGAAAAAATGAGCCCCTGGCCGAAGCAGCAGGCCCAGGCAGAGCCTTGAGCTTGAAGCCCAGTAGGTCTGTGGCCCTCAGGGCCAGAGCCATGCTTTCAAGGCAGGGAAGCGGCCTGCAAGCTGAGTGGGAGTGGGGGAGGGGAGGGAGACAGCTGAAGCCTAGTCCAGAAGGGCGGCGATGGAAGAGCTGCAGCTGGGTCAGAGCCTGGAGGGAGGGCGGGGCCTTCACTGAGGACCCCCCACCCCCGAGGCCAGCCCTAGGCCCCGGCGGTCGCGCATGCGCCCTTTTCCTGTGCGGTGTGTGGGGGGTTGAACCCAAGCCCGCAGGGCTCCCGGAGCGGCCAGAGAAAGAAGGGCCCATGGAGAGGTAGGCGAGGTGGGCAGGGGGCGCCACCTTACTCTGCTCAGCTCCCTGAGGGAGAGAGAGAGAGACAGAGACAGAGAGAGAGATCCCTGACCTCTGAGTCTCTGCCTCCACCGCTGGCTGGTGCCAACTCACGCGCCATCCCACTTCCAGCCATCACCCCCACGCCTGCCCCGGGGCCAGCCCCACCACAGAGAGGCCGGTTGGTTCCTGCTCACCTCTGTGCCGTCCCTTCCCGACCTGACCCCAGTGCAGGGGATAAGCTTCAGACAAGTCTTTCCATGTCCCTCTGCATGACAATAGACTTCCTCCCCTCTCCCATTCCACAGGCCCACCCGGGACATCCACCTTTGTCATTAGCTCAGGAGAGGATGCAAGATGAGAATCTCTGCTATTGTGTGGGGAGACTCAGTTTCCCGGGTTTCCCCCATGGACACATGTTCTTCAGCTGGGTCTGATTTTCTCCAGACAAGCTGTCTTGGGAAGGATTTGGCCAGCCCTAAGAACCTGAAGGGAAAGGGCGGAGGGGGGTTCTCTCTCTGCCCCCGACAGCCCCGAGCTGGGTCGGTCCCTCAGACCCGGCCAGGGGCAGCCCATCCCCCGGCGCCCTTCCCCGGGGCATCCAAGGGCAGGCTTGGCGCCAGCCCCACCCCGCTCGCCACTGCCCGACCATCGTCCTCCCTCGGGGGGCCTGGGCAGGACAGGGACCCGGCTGTGGGAGGCCTCCAGATCTCAGGCCTGGCACACCGTTTACCAGGCTGCTTCCTCCTCTGACGGGGGCCCAGCACACGCCCCAGGAGACTTGGCAGCCGCCCCCAGGGCTCTAGCCTCTGGAACTCGTCCCCTTGGAAGGGGCCTGGCCCAGGTGCCAGGTTCGGCTGGTCGGCCAGCCTCCTTTGGAGAAAGCAGGCAAGCCGAGCCAGGCTTGCAGTGGCCCTGGCGTGACACCTGCCACCTCAGGCAGAGGGCCTCCCGCGTGCCCTCCATGGCGGGTTTCTCCCCGGAGCCGTGGCCTGGGCACTAGGAAGGCCGGGCCTCCCCGACTCCCGGGAGGAGGGGCTAGCCCACTTGCGCCCTGGCCCCCAAACCCTCTGGTGCCATCTGCCTGTCTCGGCACTTCTGACTCCACAGAGCCTTTCCTACATCTGGGCTGCCTGCCGTGGCAAAGTGCAGGCGTGGGGTGAGGCCATGGCTTTGTCTTTCCAGGAAAAAATGAGCCCCTGACCGAAGCAGCAGGCCCAGGCAGAGCCTTGAGCTTGAAGCCCAGTAGGTCTGTGGCCCTCAGGGCCAGAGCCATGCTTTCAAGGCAGGGAAGCGGCCTGCAAGCTGAGTGGGAGTGGGGGAGGGGAGAGAGACAGCTGAAGCCTAGTCCAGAAGGGCGGCGATGGAAGAGCTGCAGCTGGGTCAGAGCCTGGAGGGAGGGCGGGGCCTTCACTGAGGACCCCCCCCCCCCCGAGGCCAGCCCTAGGCCCCGGCGGTCGCGCATGCGCCCTTGGCCTGTGCGGTGTGTGGGGGGTTGAACCCAAGCCCGCAGGGCTCCCGGAGCGGCCAGAGAAAGAAGGGCCCATGGAGAGGTAGGCGAGGTGGGCAGGGGGCGCCACCTTACTCTGCTCAGCTCCCTGAGGGAGAGAGAGAGAGACAGAGACAGAGAGAGAGATCCCTGACCTCTGAGTCTCTGCCTCCACCGCTGGCTGGTGCCAACTCACGCGCCATCCCACTTCCAGCCATCACCCCCACGCCTGCCCCGGGGCCAGCCCCACCACAGAGAGGCCGGTTGGTTCCTGCTCACCTCTGTGCCGTCCCTTCCCGACCTGACCCCAGTGCAGGGGATAAGCTTCAGACAAGTCTTTCCATGTCCCTCTGCATGACAATAGACTTCCTCCCCTCTCCCATTCCACAGGCCCACCCGGGACATCCACCTTTGTCATTAGCTCAGGAGAGGATGCAAGATGAGAATCTCTGCTATTGTGTGGGGAGACTCAGTTTCCCGGGTTTCCCCCATGGACACATGTTCTTCAGCTGGGTCTGATTTTCTCCAGACAAGCTGTCTTGGGAAGGATTTGGCCAGCCCTAAGAACCTGAAGGGAAAGGGCGGAGGGGGGTTCTCTCTCTGCCCCCGACAGCCCCGAGCTGGGTCGGTCCCTCAGACCCGGCCAGGGGCAGCCCATCCCCCGGCGCCCTTCCCCGGGGCATCCAAGGGCAGGCTCGGCGCCAGCCCCACCCCGCTCGCCACTGCCCGACCATCGTCCTCCCTCGGGGGGCCTGGGCAGGACAGGGACCCGGCTGTGGGAGGCCTCCAGATCTCAGGCCTGGCACACCGTTTACCAGGCTGCTTCCTCCTCTGACGGGGGCCCAGCACACGCCCCAGGAGACTTGGCAGCCGCCCCCAGGGCTCTAGCCTCTGGAACTCGTCCCCTTGGAAGGGGCCTGGCCCAGGTGCCAGGTTCGGCTGGTCGGCCAGCCTCCTTTGGAGAAAGCAGGCAAGCCGAGCCAGGCTTGCAGTGGCCCTGGCGTGACACCTGCCACCTCAGGCAGAGGGCCTCCCGCGTGCCCTCCATGGCGGGTTTCTCCCCGGAGCCGTGGCCTGGGCACTAGGAAGGCCGGGCCTCCCCGACTCCCGGGAGGAGGGGCTAGCCCACTTGCGCCCTGGCCCCCAAACCCTCTGGTGCCATCTGCCTGTCTCGGCACTTCTGACTCCACAGAGCCTTTCCTACATCTGGGCTGCCTGCCGTGGCAAAGTGCAGGCGTGGGGTGAGGCCATGGCTTTGTCTTTCCAGGAAAAAATGAGCCCCTGGCCGAAGCAGCAGGCCCAGGCAGAGCCTTGAGCTTGAAGCCCAGTAGGTCTGTGGCCCTCAGGGCCAGAGCCATGCTTTCAAGGCAGGGAAGCGGCCTGCAAGCTGAGTGGGAGTGGGGGAGGGGAGGGAGACAGCTGAAGCCGAGTCCAGAAGGGCGGCGATGGAAGAGCTGCAGCTGGGTCAGAGCCTGGAGGGAGGGCGGGGCCTTCACTGAGGACCCCCCACCCCCGAGGCCAGCCCTAGGCCCCGGCGGTCGCGCATGCGCCCTTTTCCTGTGCGGTGTGTGGGGGGTTGAACCCAAGCCCGCAGGGCTCCCGGAGCGGCCAGAGAAAGAAGGGCCCATGGAGAGGTAGGCGAGGTGGGCAGGGGGCGCCACCTTACTCTGCTCAGCTCCCTGAGGGAGAGAGAGAGAGACAGAGACAGAGAGAGAGATCCCTGACCTCTGAGTCTCTGCCTCCACCGCTGGCTGGTGCCAACTCACGCGCCATCCCACTTCCAGCCATCACCCCCACGCCTGCCCCGGGGCCAGCCCCACCACAGAGAGGCCGGTTGGTTCCTGCTCACCTCTGTGCCGTCCCTTCCCGACCTGACCCCAGTGCAGGGGATAAGCTTCAGACAAGTCTTTCCATGTCCCTCTGCATGACAATAGACTTCCTCCCCTCTCCCATTCCACAGGCCCACCCGGGACATCCACCTTTGTCATTAGCTCAGGAGAGGATGCAAGATGAGAATCTCTGCTATTGTGTGGGGAGACTCAGTTTCCCGGGTTTCCCCCATGGACACATGTTCTTCAGCTGGGTCTGATTTTCTCCAGACAAGCTGTCTTGGGAAGGATTTGGCCAGCCCTAAGAACCTGAAGGGAAAGGGCGGAGGGGGGTTCTCTCTCTGCCCCCGACAGCCCCGAGCTGGGTCGGTCCCTCAGACCCGGCCAGGGGCAGCCCATCCCCCGGCGCCCTTCCCCGGGGCATCCAAGGGCAGGCTCGGCGCCAGCCCCACCCCGCTCGCCACTGCCCGACCATCGTCCTCCCTCGGGGGGCCTGGGCAGGACAGGGACCCGGCTGTGGGAGGCCTCCAGATCTCAGGCCTGGCACACCGTTTACCAGGCTGCTTCCTCCTCTGACGGGGGCCCAGCACACGCCCCAGGAGACTTGGCAGCCGCCCCCAGGGCTCTAGCCTCTGGAACTCGTCCCCTTGGAAGGGGCCTGGCCCAGGTGCCAGGTTCGGCTGGTCGGCCAGCCTCCTTTGGAGAAAGCAGGCAAGCCGAGCCAGGCTTGCAGTGGCCCTGGCGTGACACCTGCCACCTCAGGCAGAGGGCCTCCCGCGTGCCCTCCATGGCGGGTTTCTCCCCGGAGCCGTGGCCTGGGCACTAGGAAGGCCGGGCCTCCCCGACTCCCGGGAGGAGGGGCTAGCCCACTTGCGCCCTGGCCCCCAAACCCTCTGGTGCCATCTGCCTGTCTCGGCACTTCTGACTCCACAGAGCCTTTCCTACATCTGGGCTGCCTGCCGTGGCAAAGTGCAGGCGTGGGGTGAGGCCATGGCTTTGTCTTTCCAGGAAAAAATGAGCCCCTGACCGAAGCAGCAGGCCCAGGCAGAGCCTTGAGCTTGAAGCCCAGTAGGTCTGTGGCCCTCAGGGCCAGAGCCATGCTTTCAAGGCAGGGAAGCGGCCTGCAAGCTGAGTGGGAGTGGGGGAGGGGAGAGAGACAGCTGAAGCCTAGTCCAGAAGGGCGGCGATGGAAGAGCTGCAGCTGGGTCAGAGCCTGGAGGGAGGGCGGGGCCTTCACTGAGGACCCCCCCCCCCGAGGCCAGCCCTAGGCCCCGGCGGTCGCGCATGCGCCCTTGGCCTGTGCGGTGTGTGGGGGGTTGAACCCAAGCCCGCAGGGCTCCCGGAGCGGCCAGAGAAAGAAGGGCCCATGGAGAGGTAGGCGAGGTGGGCAGGGGGCGCCACCTTACTCTCCTCAGCTCCCTGAGGGAGAGAGAGAGAGACAGAGACAGAGAGAGAGATCCCTGACCTCTGAGTCTCTGCCTCCACCGCTGGCTGGTGCCAACTCACGCGCCATCCCACTTCCAGCCATCACCCCCACGCCTGCCCCGGGGCCAGCCCCACCACAGAGAGGCCGGTTGGTTCCTGCTCACCTCTGTGCCGTCCCTTCCCGACCTGACCCCAGTGCAGGGGATAAGCTTCAGACAAGTCTTTCCATGTCCCTCTGCATGACAATAGACTTCCTCCCCTCTCCCATTCCACAGGCCCACCCGGGACATCCACCTTTGTCATTAGCTCAGGAGAGGATGCAAGATGAGAATCTCTGCTATTGTGTGGGGAGACTCAGTTTCCCGGGTTTCCCCCATGGACACATGTTCTTCAGCTGGGTCTGATTTTCTCCAGACAAGCTGTCTTGGGAAGGATTTGGCCAGCCCTAAGAACCTGAAGGGAAAGGGCGGAGGGGGGTTCTCTCTCTGCCCCCGACAGCCCCGAGCTGGGTCGGTCCCTCAGACCCGGCCAGGGGCAGCCCATCCCCCGGCGCCCTTCCCCGGGGCATCCAAGGGCAGGCTCGGCGCCAGCCCCACCCCGCTCGCCACTGCCCGACCATCGTCCTCCCTCGGGGGGCCTGGGCAGGACAGGGACCCGGCTGTGGGAGGCCTCCAGATCTCAGGCCTGGCACACCGTTTACCAGGCTGCTTCCTCCTCTGACGGGGGCCCAGCACACGCCCCAGGAGACTTGGCAGCCGCCCCCAGGGCTCTAGCCTCTGGAACTCGTCCCCTTGGAAGGGGCCTGGCCCAGGTGCCAGGTTCGGCTGGTCGGCCAGCCTCCTTTGGAGAAAGCCGGCAAGCCGAGCCAGGCTTGCAGTGGCCCTGGCGTGACACCTGCCACCTCAGGCAGAGGGCCTCCCGCGTGCCCTCCATGGCGGGTTTCTCCCCGGAGCCGTGGCCTGGGCACTAGGAAGGCCGGGCCTCCCCGACTCCCGGGAGGAGGGGCTAGCCCACTTGCGCCCTGGCCCCCAAACCCTCTGGTGCCATCTGCCTGTCTCGGCACTTCTGACTCCACAGAGCCTTTCCTACATCTGGGCTGCCTGCCGTGGCAAAGTGCAGGCGTGGGGTGAGGCCATGGCTTTGTCTTTCCAGGAAAAAAAGAGCCCCTGGCCGAAGCAGCAGGCCCAGGCAGAGCCTTGAGCTTGAAGCCCAGTAGGTCTGTGGCCCTCAGGGCCAGAGCCATGCTTTCAAGGCAGGGAAGCGGCCTCCAAGCTGAGTGGGAGTGGGGGAGGGGAGGGAGACAGCTGAAGCCTAGTCCAGAAGGTCGGCGATGGAAGAGCTGCAGCTGGGTCAGAGCCTGGAGGGAGGGCGGGGCCTTCACTGAGGACCCCCCCCACCCCGAGGCCAGCCCTAGGCCCCGGCGGTCGCGCATGCGCCCTTGGCCTGTGCGGTGTGTGGGGGGTTGAACCCAAGCCCGCAGGGCTCCCGGAGCGGCCAGAGAAAGAAGGGCCCATGGAGAGGTAGGCGAGGTGGGCAGGGGGCGCCACCTTACTCTGCTCAGCTCCCTGAGGGAGAGAGAGAGAGACAGAGACAGAGAGAGAGATCCCTGACCTCTGAGTCTGTCCCTCCACCGCTGGCTGGTGCCAACTCACGCGCCATCCCACTTCCAGCCATCACCCCCACGCCTGCCCCGGGGCCAGCCCCACCACAGAGAGGCCGGTTGGTTCCTGCTCACCTCTGTGCCGTCCCTTCCCGACCTGACCCCAGTGCAGGGGATAAGCTTCAGACAAGTCTTTCCATGTCCCTCTGCATGACAATAGACTTCCTCCCCTCTCCCATTCCACAGGCCCACCCGGGACATCCACCTTTGTCATTAGCTCAGGAGAGGATGCAAGATGAGAATCTCTGCTATTGTGTGGGGAGACTCAGTTTCCCGGGTTACCCCCATGGACACATGTTCTTCAGCTGGGTCTGATTTTCTCCAGACAAGCTGTCTTGGGAAGGATTTGGCCAGCCCTAAGAACCTGAAGGGAAAGGGCGGAGGGGGGTTCTCTCTCTGCCCCCGACAGCCCCGAGCTGGGTCGGTCCCTCAGACCCGGCCAGGGGCAGCCCATCCCCCGGCGCCCTTCCCCGGGGCATCCAAGGGCAGGCTCGGCGCCAGCCCCACCCCGCTCGCCACTGCCCGACCGTCGTCCTCCCTCGGGGGGGCCTGGGCAGGACAGGGACCCGGCTGTGGGAGGCCTCCAGATCTCAGGCCTGGCACACCGTTTACCAGGCTGCTTCCTCCTCTGACGGGGGCCCAGCACACGCCCCAGGAGACTTGGCAGCCGCCCCCAGGGCTCTAGCCTCTGGAACTCGTCCCCTTGGAAGGGGCCTGGCCCAGGTGCCAGGTTCGGCTGGTCGGCCAGCCTCCTTTGGAGAAAGCAGGCAAGCCGAGCCAGGCTTGCAGTGGCCCTGGCGTGACACCTGCCACCTCAGGCAGAGGGCCTCCCGCGTGCCCTCCATGGCGGGTTTCTCCCCGGAGCCGTGGCCTGGGCACTAGGAAGGCCGGGCCTCACCGACTCCCGGGAGGAGGGGCTAGCCCACTTGCGCCCTGGCCCCCAAACCCTCTGGTGCCATCTGCCTGTCTCGGCACTTCTGACTCCACAGAGCCTTTCCTACACCTGGGCTGCCTGCCGTGGCAAAGTGCAGGCGTGGGGTGAGGCCATGGCTTTGTCTTTCCAGGAAAAAATGAGCCCCTGACCGAAGCAGCAGGCCCAGGCAGAGCCTTGAGCTTGAAGCCCAGTAGGTCTGTGGCCCTCAGGGCCAGAGCCATGCTTTCAAGGCAGGGAAGCGGCCTGCAAGCTGAGTGGGAGTGGGGGAGGGGAGAGAGACAGCTGAAGCCTAGTCCAGAAGGGCGGCGATGGAAGAGCTGCAGCTGGGTCAGAGCCTGGAGGGAGGGCGGGGCCTTCACTGAGGACCCCCCCCCCCCCGAGGCCAGCCCTAGGCCCCGGCGGTCGCGCATGCGCCCTTGGCCTGTGCGGTGTGTGGGGGGTTGAACCCAAGCCCGCAGGGCTCCCGGAGCGGCCAGAGAAAGAAGGGCCCATGGAGAGGTAGGCGAGGTGGGCAGGGGGCGCCACCTTACTCTCCTCAGCTCCCTGAGGGAGAGAGAGAGAGACAGAGACAGAGAGAGAGATCCCTGACCTCTGAGTCTCTGCCTCCACCGCTGGCTGGTGCCAACTCACGCGCCATCCCACTTCCAGCCATCACCCCCACGCCTGCCCCGGGGCCAGCCCCACCACAGAGAGGCCGGTTGGTTCCTGCTCACCTCTGTGCCGTCCCTTCCCGACCTGACCCCAGTGCAGGGGATAAGCTTCAGACAAGTCTTTCCATGTCCCTCTGCATGACAATAGACTTCCTCCCCTCTCCCATTCCACAGGCCCACCCGGGACATCCACCTTTGTCATTAGCTCAGGAGAGGATGCAAGATGAGAATCTCTGCTATTGTGTGGGGAGACTCAGTTTCCCGGGTTTCCCCCATGGACACATGTTCTTCAGCTGGGTCTGATTTTCTCCAGACAAGCTGTCTTGGGAAGGATTTGGCCAGCCCTAAGAACCTGAAGGGAAAGGGCGGAGGGGGGTTCTCTCTCTGCCCCCGACAGCCCCGAGCTGGGTCGGTCCCTCAGACCCGGCCAGGGGCAGCCCATCCCCCGGCGCCCTTCCCCGGGGCATCCAAGGGCAGGCTCGGCGCCAGCCCCACCCCGCTCGCCACTGCCCGACCATCGTCCTCCCTCGGGGGGCCTGGGCAGGACAGGGACCCGGCTGTGGGAGGCCTCCAGATCTCAGGCCTGGCACACCGTTTACCAGGCTGCTTCCTCCTCTGACGGGGGCCCAGCACACGCCCCAGGAGACTTGGCAGCCGCCCCCAGGGCTCTAGCCTCTGGAACTCGTCCCCTTGGAAGGGGCCTGGCCCAGGTGCCAGGTTCGGCTGGTCGGCCAGCCTCCTTTGGAGAAAGCAGGCAAGCCGAGCCAGGCTTGCAGTGGCCCTGGCGTGACACCTGCCACCTCAGGCAGAGGGCCTCCCGCGTGCCCTCCATGGCGGGTTTCTCCCCGGAGCCGTGGCCTGGGCACTAGGAAGGCCGGGCCTCCCCGACTCCCGGGAGGAGGGGCTAGCCCACTTGCGCCCTGGCCCCCAAACCCTCTGGTGCCATCTGCCTGTCTCGGCACTTCTGACTCCACAGAGCCTTTCCTACATCTGGGCTGCCTGCCGTGGCAAAGTGCAGGCGTGGGGTGAGGCCATGGCTTTGTCTTTCCAGGAAAAAATGAGCCCCTGGCCGAAGCAGCAGGCCCAGGCAGAGCCTTGAGCTTGAAGCCCAGTAGGTCTGTGGCCCTCAGGGCCAGAGCCATGCTTTCAAGGCAGGGAAGCGGCCTGCAAGCTGAGTGGGAGTGGGGGAGGGGAGGGAGACAGCTGAAGCCGAGTCCAGAAGGGCGGCGATGGAAGAGCTGCAGCTGGGTCAGAGCCTGGAGGGATGGCGGGGCCTTCACTGAGGACCCCCCCCCCGAGGCCAGCCCTAGGCCCCGGCGGTCGCGCATTCGCCCTTGGCCTGTGCGGTGTGTGGGGGGTTGAACCCAAGCCCGCAGGGCTCCCGGAGCGGCCAGAGAAAGAAGGGCCCATGGAGAGGTAGGCGAGGTGGGCAGGGGGCGCCACCTTACTCTGCTCAGCTCCCTGAGGGAGAGAGAGAGAGACAGAGACAGAGAGAGAGATCCCTGACCTCTGAGTCTCTGCCTCCACCGCTGGCTGGTGCCAACTCACGCGCCATCCCACTTCCAGCCATCACCCCCACGCCTGCCCCGGGGCCAGCCCCACCACAGAGAGGCCGGTTGGTTCCTGCTCACCTCTGTGCCGTCCCTTCCCGACCTGACCCCAGTGCAGGGGATAAGCTTCAGACAAGTCTTTCCATGTCCCTCTGCATGACAATAGACTTCCTCCCCTCTCCCATTCCACAGGCCCACCCGGGACATCCACCTTTGTCATTAGCTCAGGAGAGGATGCAAGATGAGAATCTCTGCTATTGTGTGGGGAGACTCAGTTTCCCGGGTTTCCCCCATGGACACATGTTCTTCAGCTGGGTCTGATTTTCTCCAGACAAGCTGTCTTGGGAAGGATTTGGCCAGCCCTAAGAACCTGAAGGGAAAGGGCGGAGGGGGGTTCTCTCTCTGCCCCCGACAGCCCCGAGCTGGGTCGGTCCCTCAGACCCGGCCAGGGGCAGCCCATCCCCCGGCGCCCTTCCCCGGGGCATCCAAGGGCAGGCTCGGCGCCAGCCCCACCCCGCTCGCCACTGCCCGACCATCGTCCTCCCTCGGGGGGCCTGGGCAGGACAGGGACCCGGCTGTGGGAGGCCTCCAGATCTCAGGCCTGGCACACCGTTTACCAGGCTGCTTCCTCCTCTGACGGGGGCCCAGCACACGCCCCAGGAGACTTGGCAGCCGCCCCCAGGGCTCTAGCCTCTGGAACTCGTCCCCTTGGAAGGGGCCTGGCCCAGGTGCCAGGTTCGGCTTGTCGGCCAGCCTCCTTTGGAGAAAGCAGGCAAGCCGAGCCAGGCTTGCAGTGGCCCTGGCGTGACACCTGCCACCTCAGGCAGAGGGCCTCCCGCGTGCCCTCCATGGCGGGTTTCTCCCCGGAGCCGTGGCCTGGGCACTAGGAAGGCCGGGCCTCCCCGACTCCCGGGAGGAGGGGCTAGCCCACTTGCGCCCTGGCCCCCAAACCCTCTGGTGCCATCTGCCTGTCTCGGCACTTCTGACTCCACAGAGCCTTTCCTACATCTGGGCTGCCTGCCGTGGCAAAGTGCAGGCGTGGGGTGAGGCCATGGCTTTGTCTTTCCAGGAAATAATGAGCCCCTGGCCGAAGCAGCAGGCCCAGGCAGAGCCTTGAGCTTGAAGCCCAGTAGGTCTGTGGCCCTCAGGGCCAGAGCCATGCTTTCAAGGCAGGGAAGCGGCCTGCAAGCTGAGTGGGAGTGGGGGAGGGGAGGGAGACAGCTGAAGCCGAGTCCAGAAGGGCGGCGATGGAAGAGCTGCAGCTGGGTCAGAGCCTGGAGGGAGGGCGGGGCCTTCACTGAGGACCCCCCCCCCCCGAGGCCAGCCCTAGGCCCCGGCGGTCGCGCATTCGCCCTTGGCCTGTGCGGTGTGTGGGGGGTTGAACCCAAGCCCGCAGGGCTCCCGGAGCGGCCAGAGAAAGAAGGGCCCATGGAGAGGTAGGCGAGTTGGGCAGGGGGCGCCACCTTACTCTGCTCAGCTCCCTGAGGGAGAGAGAGAGAGACAGAGACAGAGAGAGAGATCCCTGACCTCTGAGTCTCTGCCTCCACCGCTGGCTGGTGCCAACTCACGCGCCATCCCACTTCCAGCCATCACCCCCACGCCTGCCCCGGGGCCAGCCCCACCACAGAGAGGCCGGTTGGTTCCTGCTCACCTCTGTGCCGTCCCTTCCCGACCTGACCCCAGTGCAGGGGATAAGCTTCAGACAAGTCTTTCCATGTCCCTCTGCATGACAATAGACTTCCTCCCCTCTCCCATTCCACAGGCCCACCCGGGACATCCACCTTTGTCATTAGCTCAGGAGAGGATGCAAGATGAGAATCTCTGCTATTGTGTGGGGAGACTCAGTTTCCCGGGTTTCCCCCATGGACACATGTTCTTCAGCTGGGTCTGATTTTCTCCAGACAAGCTGTCTTGGGAAGGATTTGGCCAGCCCTAAGAACCTGAAGGGAAAGGGCGGAGGGGGGTTCTCTCTCTGCCCCCGACAGCCCCGAGCTGGGTCGGTCCCTCAGACCCGGCCAGGGGCAGCCCATCCCCCGGCGCCCTTCCCCGGGGCATCCAAGGGCAGGCTCGGCGCCAGCCCCACCCCGCTCGCCACTGCCCGACCATCGTCCTCCCTCGGGGGGCCTGGGCAGGACAGGGACCCGGCTGTGGGAGGCCTCCAGATCTCAGGCCTGGCACACCATTTACCAGGCTGCTTCCTCCTCTGACGGGGGCCCAGCACACGCCCCAGGAGACTTGGCAGCCGCCCCCAGGGCTCTAGCCTCTGGAATTCGTCCCCTTGGAAGGGGCCTGGCCCAGGTGCCAGGTTCGGCTGGTCGGCCAGCCTCCTTTGGAGAAAGCAGGCAAGCCGAGCCAGGCTTGCAGTGGCCCTGGCGTGACACCTGCCACCTCAGGCAGAGGGCCTCCCGCGTGCCCTCCATGGCGGGTTTCTCCCCGGAGCCGTGGCCTGGGCACTAGGAAGGCCGGGCCTCCCCGACTCCCGGGAGGAGGGGCTAGCCCAGTTGCGCCCTGGCCCCCAAACCCTCTGGTGCCATCTGCCTGTCTCGGCACTTCTGACTCCACAGAGCCTTTCCTACATCTGGGCGGCCTGCCGTGGCAAAGTGCAGGCGTGGGGTGAGGCCATGGCTTTGTCTTTCCAGGAAAAAATGAGCCCCTGGCCGAAGCAGCAGGCCCAGGCAGAGCCTTGAGCTTGAAGCCCAGTAGGTCTGTGGCCCTCAGGGCCAGAGCCATGCTTTCAAGGCAGGGAAGCGGCCTGCAAGCTGAGTGGGAGTGGGGGAGGGGAGGGAGACAGCTGAAGCCGAGTCCAGAAGGGCGGCGATGGAAGAGCTGCAGCTGGGTCAGAGCCTGGAGGGATGGCGGGGCCTTCACTGAGGACCCCCCCCCCGAGGCCAGCCCTAGGCCCCGGCGGTCGCCCATGCGCCCTTGGCCTGTGCGGTGTGTGGGGGGTTGAACCCAAGCCCGCAGGGCTCCCGGAGCGGCCAGAGAAAGAAGGGCCCATGGAGAGGTAGGCGAGGTGGGCAGGGGGCGCCACCTTACTCTGCTCAGCTCCCTGAGGGAGAGAGAGAGAGACAGAGACAGAGAGAGAGATCCCTGACCTCTGAGTCTCTGCCTCCACCGCTGGCTGGTGCCAACTCACGCGCCATCCCACTTCCAGCCATCACCCCCACGCCTGCCCCGGGGCCAGCCCCACCACAGAGAGGCCGGTTGGTTCCTGCTCACCTCTGTGCCGTCCCTTCCCGACCTGACCCCAGTGCAGGGGATAAGCTTCAGACAAGTCTTTCCATGTCCCTCTGCATGACAATAGACTTCCTCCCCTCTCCCATTCCACAGGCCCACCCGGGACATCCACCTTTGTCATTAGCTCAGGAGAGGATGCAAGATGAGAATCTCTGCTATTGTGTGGGGAGACTCAGTTTCCCGGGTTTCCCCCATGGACACATGTTCTTCAGCTGGGTCTGATTTTCTCCAGACAAGCTGTCTTGGGAAGGATTTGGCCAGCCCTAAGAACCTGAAGGGAAAGGGCGGAGGGGGGTTCTCTCTCTGCCCCCGACAGCCCCGAGCTGGGTCGGTCCCTCAGACCCGGCCAGGGGCAGCCCATCCCCCGGCGCCCTTCCCCGGGGCATCCAAGGGCAGGCTCGGCGCCAGCCCCACCCCGCTCGCCACTGCCCGACCATCGTCCTCCCTCGGGGGGCCTGGGCAGGACAGGGACCCGGCTGTGGGAGGCCTCCAGATCTCAGGCCTGGCACACCGTTTACCAGGCTGCTTCCTCCTCTGACGGGGGCCCAGCACACGCCCCAGGAGACTTGGCAGCCGCCCCCAGGGCTCTAGCCTCTGGAACTCGTCCCCTTGGAAGGGGCCTGGCCCAGGTGCCAGGTTCGGCTGGTCGGCCAGCCTCCTTTGGAGAAAGCCGGCAAGCCGAGCCAGGCTTGCAGTGGCCCTGGCGTGACACCTGCCACCTCAGGCAGAGGGCCTCCCGCGTGCCCTCCATGGCGGGTTTCTCCCCGGAGCCGTGGCCTGGGCACTAGGAAGGCCGGGCCTCCCCGACTCCCGGGAGGAGGGGCTAGCCCACTTGCGCCCTGGCCCCCAAACCCTCTGGTGCCATCTGCCTGTCTCGGCACTTCTGACTCCACAGAGCCTTTCCTACATCTGGGCTGCCTGCCGTGGCAAAGTGCAGGCGTGGGGTGAGGCCATGGCTTTGTCTTTCCAGGAAAAAATGAGCCCCTGGCCGAAGCAGCAGGCCCAGGCAGAGCCTTGAGCTTGAAGCCCAGTAGGTCTGTGGCCCTCAGGGCCAGAGCCATGCTTTCAAGGCAGGGAAGCGGCCTCCAAGCTGAGTGGGAGTGGGGGAGGGGAGGGAGACAGCTGAAGCCTAGTCCAGAAGGGCGGCGATGGAAGAGCTGCAGCTGGGTCAGAGCCTGGAGGGAGGGCGGGGCCTTCACTGAGGACCCCCCCCACCCCGAGGCCAGCCCTAGGCCCCGGCGGTCGCGCATGCGCCCTTGGCCTGTGCGGTGTGTGGGGGGTTGAACCCAAGCCCGCAGGGCTCCCGGAGCGGCCAGAGAAAGAAGGGCCCATGGAGAGGTAGGCGAGGTGGGCAGGGGGCGCCACCTTACTCTGCTCAGCTCCCTGAGGGAGAGAGAGAGAGACAGAGACAGAGAGAGAGATCCCTGACCTCTGAGTCTGTCCCTCCACCGCTGGCTGGTGCCAACTCACGCGCCATCCCACTTCCAGCCATCACCCCCACGCCTGCCCCGGGGCCAGCCCCACCACAGAGAGGCCGGTTGGTTCCTGCTCACCTCTGTGCCGTCCCTTCCCGACCTGACCCCAGTGCAGGGGATAAGCTTCAGACAAGTCTTTCCATGTCCCTCTGCATGACAATAGACTTCCTCCCCTCTCCCATTCCACAGGCCCACCCGGGACATCCACCTTTGTCATTAGCTCAGGAGAGGATGCAAGATGAGAATCTCTGCTATTGTGTGGGGAGACTCAGTTTCCCGGGTTACCCCCATGGACACATGTTCTTCAGCTGGGTCTGATTTTCTCCAGACAAGCTGTCTTGGGAAGGATTTGGCCAGCCCTAAGAACCTGAAGGGAAAGGGCGGAGGGGGGTTCTCTCTCTGCCCCCGACAGCCCCGAGCTGGGTCGGTCCCTCAGACCCGGCCAGGGGCAGCCCATCCCCCGGCGCCCTTCCCCGGGGCATCCAAGGGCAGGCTCGGCGCCAGCCCCACCCCGCTCGCCACTGCCCGACCGTCGTCCTCCCTCGGGGGGGCCTGGGCAGGACAGGGACCCGGCTGTGGGAGGCCTCCAGATCTCAGGCCTGGCACACCGTTTACCAGGCTGCTTCCTCCTCTGACGGGGGCCCAGCACACGCCCCAGGAGACTTGGCAGCCGCCCCCAGGGCTCTAGCCTCTGGAACTCGTCCCCTTGGAAGGGGCCTGGCCCAGGTGCCAGGTTCGGCTGGTCGGCCAGCCTCCTTTGGAGAAAGCAGGCAAGCCGAGCCAGGCTTGCAGTGGCCCTGGCGTGACACCTGCCACCTCAGGCAGAGGGCCTCCCGCGTGCCCTCCATGGCGGGTTTCTCCCCGGAGCCGTGGCCTGGGCACTAGGAAGGCCGGGCCTCACCGACTCCCGGGAGGAGGGGCTAGCCCACTTGCGCCCTGGCCCCCAAACCCTCTGGTGCCATCTGCCTGTCTCGGCACTTCTGACTCCACAGAGCCTTTCCTACACCTGGGCTGCCTGCCGTGGCAAAGTGCAGGCGTGGGGTGAGGCCATGGCTTTGTCTTTCCAGGAAAAAATGAGCCCCTGACCGAAGCAGCAGGCCCAGGCAGAGCCTTGAGCTTGAAGCCCAGTAGGTCTGTGGCCCTCAGGGCCAGAGCCATGCTTTCAAGGCAGGGAAGCGGCCTGCAAGCTGAGTGGGAGTGGGGGAGGGGAGAGAGACAGCTGAAGCCTAGTCCAGAAGGGCGGCGATGGAAGAGCTGCAGCTGGGTCAGAGCCTGGAGGGAGGGCGGGGCCTTCACTGAGGACCCCCCCCCCCCCCCGAGGCCAGCCCTAGGCCCCGGCGGTCGCGCATGCGCCCTTGGCCTGTGCGGTGTGTGGGGGGTTGAACCCAAGCCCGCAGGGCTCCCGGAGCGGCCAGAGAAAGAAGGGCCCATGGAGAGGTAGGCGAGGTGGGCAGGGGGCGCCACCTTACTCTCCTCAGCTCCCTGAGGGAGAGAGAGAGAGACAGAGACAGAGAGAGAGATCCCTGACCTCTGAGTCTCTGCCTCCACCGCTGGCTGGTGCCAACTCACGCGCCATCCCACTTCCAGCCATCACCCCCACGCCTGCCCCTGGGCCAGCCCCACCACAGAGAGGCCGGTTGGTTCCTGCTCACCTCTGTGCCGTCCCTTCCCGACCTGACCCCAGTGCAGGGGATAAGCTTCAGACAAGTCTTTCCATGTCCCTCTGCATGACAATAGACTTCCTCCCCTCTCCCATTCCACAGGCCCACCCGGGACATCCACCTTTGTCATTAGCTCAGGAGAGGATGCAAGATGAGAATCTCTGCTATTGTGTGGGGAGACTCAGTTTCCCGGGTTTCCCCCATGGACACATGTTCTTCAGCTGGGTCTGATTTTCTCCAGACAAGCTGTCTTGGGAAGGATTTGGCCAGCCCTAAGAACCTGAAGGGAAAGGGCGGAGGGGGGTTCTCTCTCTGCCCCCGACAGCCCCGAGCTGGGTCGGTCCCTCAGACCCGGCCAGGGGCAGCCCATCCCCCGGCGCCCTTCCCCGGGGCATCCAAGGGCAGGCTCGGCGCCAGCCCCACCCCGCTCGCCACTGCCCGACCATCGTCCTCCCTCGGGGGGCCTGGGCAGGACAGGGACCCGGCTGTGGGAGGCCTCCAGATCTCAGGCCTGGCACACCGTTTACCAGGCTGCTTCCTCCTCTGACGGGGGCCCAGCACACGCCCCAGGAGACTTGGCAGCCGCCCCCAGGGCTCTAGCCTCTGGAACTCGTCCCCTTGGAAGGGGCCTGGCCCAGGTGCCAGGTTCGGCTGGTCGGCCAGCCTCCTTTGGAGAAAGCAGGCAAGCCGAGCCAGGCTTGCAGTGGCCCTGGCGTGACACCTGCCACCTCAGGCAGAGGGCCTCCCGCGTGCCCTCCATGGCGGGTTTCTCCCCGGAGCCGTGGCCTGGGCACTAGGAAGGCCGGGCCTCCCCGACTCCCGGGAGGAGGGGCTAGCCCACTTGCGCCCTGGCCCCCAAACCCTCTGGTGCCATCTGCCTGTCTCGGCACTTCTGACTCCACAGAGCCTTTCCTACACCTGGGCTGCCTGCCGTGGCAAAGTGCAGGCGTGGGGTGAGGCCATGGCTTTGTCTTTCCAGGAAAAAATGAGCCCCTGGCCGAAGCAGCAGGCCCAGGCAGAGCCTTGAGCTTGAAGCCCAGTAGGTCTGTGGCCCTCAGGGCCAGAGCCATGCTTTCAAGGCAGGGAAGCGGCCTGCAAGCTGAGTGGGAGTGGGGGAGGGGAGGGAGACAGCTGAAGCCGAGTCCAGAAGGGCGGCGATGGAAGAGCTGCAGCTGGGTCAGAGCCTGGAGGGAGGGCGGGGCCTTCACTGAGGACCCCCCCCCCCCCCCGAGGCCAGCCCTAGGCCCCGGTGGTCGCGCATGCGCCCTTGGCCTGTGCGGTGTGTGGGGGGTTGAACCCAAGCTCGCAGGGCTCCCGGAGCGGCCAGAGAAAGAAGGGCCCATGGAGAGGTAGGCGAGGTGGGCAGGGGGCGCCACCTTACTCTGCTCAGCTCCCTGAGGGAGAGAGAGAGAGACAGAGACAGAGAGAGAGATCCCTGACCTCTGAGTCTCTGCCTCCACCGCTGGCTGGTGCCAACTCACGCACCATCACACTTCCAGCCATCACCCCCACGCCTGCCCCGGGGCCAGCCCCACCACAGAGAGGCCGGTTGGTTCCTGCTCACCTCTGTGCCGTCCCTTCCCGACCTGACCCCAGTGCAGGGGATAAGCTTCAGACAAGTCTTTCCATGTCCCTCTGCATGACAATAGACTTCCTCCCCTCTCCCATTCCACAGGCCCACCCGGGACATCCACCTTTGTCATTAGCTCAGGAGAGGATGCAAGATGAGAATCTCTGCTATTGTGTGGGGAGACTCAGTTTCCCGGGTTTCCCCCATGGACACATGTTCTTCAGCTGGGTCTGATTTTCTCCAGACAAGCTGTCTTGGGAAGGATTTGGCCAGCCCTAAGAACCTGAAGGGAAAGGGCGGAGGGGGGTTCTCTCTCTGCCCCCGACAGCCCCGAGCTGGGTCGGTCCCTCAGACCCGGCCAGGGGCAGCCCATCCCCCGGCGCCCTTCCCCGGGGCATCCAAGGGCAGGCTCGGCGCCAGCCCCACCCCGCTCGCCACTGCCCGACCATCGTCCTCCCTCGGGGGGCCTGGGCAGGACAGGGACCCGGCTGTGGGAGGCCTCCAGATCTCAGGCCTGGCACACCGTTTACCAGGCTGCTTCCTCCTCTGACGGGGGCCCAGCACACGCCCCAGGAGACTTGGCAGCCGCCCCCAGGGCTCTAGCCTCTGGAACTCGTCCCCTTGCAAGGGGCCTGGCCCAGGTGCCAGGTTCGGCTGGTCGGCCAGCCTCCTTTGGAGAAAGCAGGCAAGCCGAGCCAGGCTTGCAGTGGCCCTGGCGTGACACCTGCCACCTCAGGCAGAGGGCCTCCCGCGTGCCCTCCATGGCGGGTTTCTCCCCGGAGCCGTGGCCTGGGCACTAGGAAGGCCGGGCCTCCCCGACTCCCGGGAGGAGGGGCTAGCCCACTTGCGCCCTGGCCCCCAAACCCTCTGGTGCCATCTGCCTGTCTCGGCACTTCTGACTCCACAGAGCCTTTCCTACATCTGGGCTGCCTGCCGTGGCAAAGTGCAGGCGTGGGGTGAGGCCATGGCTTTGTCTTTCCAGGAAAAAATGAGCCCCTGGCCGAAGCAGCAGGCCCAGGCAGAGCCTTGAGCTTGAAGCCCAGTAGGTCTGTGGCCCTCAGGGCCAGAGCCATGCTTTCAAGGCAGGGAAGCGGCCTGCAAGCTGAGTGGGAGTGGGGGAGGGGAGGGAGACAGCTGAAGCCGAGTCCAGAAGGGCGGCGATGGAAGAGCTGCAGCTGGGTCAGAGCCTGGAGGGATGGCGGGGCCTTCACTGAGGACCCCCCCCCCGAGGCCAGCCCTAGGCCCCGGCGGTCGCGCATTCGCCCTTGGCCTGTGCGGTGTGTGGGGGGTTGAACCCAAGCCCGCAGGGCTCCCGGAGCGGCCAGAGAAAGAAGGGCCCATGGAGAGGTAGGCGAGGTGGGCAGGGGGCGCCACCTTACTCTGCTCAGCTCCCTGAGGGAGAGAGAGAGAGACAGAGACAGAGAGAGAGATCCCTGACCTCTGAGTCTCTGCCTCCACCGCTGGCTGGTGCCAACTCACGCGCCATCCCACTTCCAGCCATCACCCCCCACGCCTGCCCCGGGGCCAGCCCCACCACAGAGAGGCCGGTTGGTTCCTGCTCACCTCTGTGCCGTCCCTTCCCGACCTGACCCCAGTGCAGGGGATAAGCTTCAGACAAGTCTTTCCATGTCCCTCTGCATGACAATAGACTTCCTCCCCTCTCCCATTCCACAGGCCCACCCGGGACATCCACCTTTGTCATTAGCTCAGGAGAGGATGCAAGATGAGAATCTCTGCTATTGTGTGGGGAGACTCAGTTTCCCGGGTTTCCCCCATGGACACATGTTCTTCAGCTGGGTCTGATTTTCTCCAGACAAGCTGTCTTGGGAAGGATTTGGCCAGCCCTAAGAACCTGAAGGGAAAGGGCGGAGGGGGGTTCTCTCTCTGCCCCCGACAGCCCCGAGCTGGGTCGGTCCCTCAGACCCGGCCAGGGGCAGCCCATCCCCCGGCGCCCTTCCCCGGGGCATCCAAGGGCAGGCTCGGCGCCAGCCCCACCCCGCTCGCCACTGCCCGACCATCGTCCTCCCTCGGGGGGCCTGGGCAGGACAGGGACCCGGCTGTGGGAGGCCTCCAGATCTCAGGCCTGGCACACCGTTTACCAGGCTGCTTCCTCCTCTGACGGGGGCCCAGCACACGCCCCAGGAGACTTGGCAGCCGCCCCCAGGGCTCTAGCCTCTGGAACTCGTCCCCTTGGAAGGGGCCTGGCCCAGGTGCCAGGTTCGGCTGGTCGGCCAGCCTCCTTTGGAGAAAGCAGGCAAGCCGAGCCAGGCTTGCAGTGGCCCTGGCGTGACACCTGCCACCTCAGGCAGAGGGCCTCCCGCGTGCCCTCCATGGCGGGTTTCTCCCCGGAGCCGTGGCCTGGGCACTAGGAAGGCCGGGCCTCCCCGACTCCCGGGAGGAGGGGCTAGCCCACTTGCGCCCTGGCCCCCATACCCTCTGGTGCCATCTGCCTGTCTCGGCACTTCTGACTCCACAGAGCCTTTCCTACATCTGGGCTGCCTGCCGTGGCAAAGTGCAGGCGTGGGGTGAGGCCATGGCTTTGTCTTTCCAGGAAAAAATGAGCCCCTGGCCGAAGCAGCAGGCCCAGGCAGAGCCTTGAGCTTGAAGCCCAGTAGGTCTGTGGCCCTCAGGGCCAGAGCCATGCTTTCAAGGCAGGGAAGCGGCCTGCAAGCTGAGTGGGAGTGGGGGAGGGGAGGGAGACAGCTGAAGCCGAGTCCAGAAGGGCGGCGATGGAAGAGCTGCAGCTGGGTCAGAGCCTGGAGGGAGGACGGGGCCTTCACTGAGGACCCCCCCCCCCCCCGAGGCCAGCCCTAGGCCCCGGCGGTCGCGCATGCGCCCTTGGCCTGTGCGGTGTGTGGGGGGTTGAACCCAAGCCCGCAGGGCTCCCGGAGCGGCCAGAGAAAGAAGGGCCCATGGAGAGGTAGGCGAGGTGGGCAGGGGGCGCCACCTTACTCTGCTCAGCTCCCTGAGGGAGAGAGAGAGAGACAGAGACAGAGAGAGAGATCCCTGACCTCTGAGTCTCTGCCTCCACCGCTGGCTGGTGCCAACTCACGCGCCATCCCACTTCCAGCCATCACCCCCACGCCTGCCCCGGGGCCAGCCCCACCACAGAGAGGCCGGTTGGTTCCTGCTCACCTCTGTGCCGTCCCTTCCCGACCTGACCCCAGTGCAGGGGATAAGCTTCAGACAAGTCTTTCCATGTCCCTCTGCATGACAATAGACTTCCTCCCCTCTCCCATTCCACAGGCCCACCCGGGACATCCACCTTTGTCATTAGCTCAGGAGAGGATGCAAGATGAGAATCTCTGCTATTGTGTGGGGAGACTCAGTTTCCCGGGTTTCCCCCATGGACACATGTTCTTCAGCTGGGTCTGATTTTCTCCAGACAAGCTGTCTTGGGAAGGATTTGGCCAGCCCTAAGAACCTGAAGGGAAAGGGCGGAGGGGGGTTCTCTCTCTGCCCCCGACAGCCCCGAGCTGGGTCGGTCCCTCAGACCCGGCCAGGGGCAGCCCATCCCCCGGCGCCCTTCCCCGGGGCATCCAAGGGCAGGCTCGGCGCCAGCCCCACCCCGCTCGCCACTGCCCGACCATCGTCCTCCCTCGGGGGGCCTGGGCAGGACAGGGACCCGGCTGTGGGAGGCCTCCAGATCTCAGGCCTGGCACACCGTTTACCAGGCTGCTTCCTCCTCTGACGGGGGCCCAGCACACGCCCCAGGAGACTTGGCAGCCGCCCCCAGGGCTCTAGCCTCTGGAACTCGTCCCCTTGGAAGGGGCCTGGCCCAGGTGCCAGGTTCGGCTGGTCGGCCAGCCTCCTTTGGAGAAAGCAGGCAAGCCGAGCCAGGCTTGCAGTGGCCCTGGCGTGACACCTGCCACCTCAGGCAGAGGGCCTCCCGCGTGCCCTCCATGGCGGGTTTCTCCCCGGAGCCGTGGCCTGGGCACTAGGAAGGCCGGGCCTCCCCGACTCCCGGGAGGAGGGGCTAGCCCACTTGCGCCCTGGCCCCCAAACCCTCTGGTGCCATCTGCCTGTCTCGGCACTTCTGACTCCACAGAGCCTTTCCTACATCTGGGCTGCCTGCCGTGGCAAAGTGCAGGCGTGGGGTGAGGCCATGGCTTTGTCTTTCCAGGAAAAAATGAGCCCCTGGCCGAAGCAGCAGGCCCAGGCAGAGCCTTGAGCTTGAAGCCCAGTAGGTCTGTGGCCCTCAGGGCCAGAGCCATGCTTTCAAGGCAGGGAAGCGGCCTGCAAGCTGAGTGGGAGTGGGGGAGGGGAGGGAGACAGCTGAAGCCGAGTCCAGAAGGGCGGCGATGGAAGAGCTGCAGCTGGGTCAGAGCCTGGAGGGAGGACGGGGCCTTCACTGAGGACCCCCCCCCCCCCCGAGGCCAGCCCTAGGCCCCGGCGGTCGCGCATGCGCCCTTGGCCTGTGCGGTGTGTGGGGGGTTGAACCCAAGCCCGCAGGGCTCCCGGAGCGGCCAGAGAAAGAAGGGCCCATGGAGAGGTAGGCGAGGTGGGCAGGGGGCGCCACCTTACTCTGCTCAGCTCCCTGAGGGAGAGAGAGAGAGACAGAGACAGAGAGAGAGATCCCTGACCTCTGAGTCTCTGCCTCCACCGCTGGCTGGTGCCAACTCACGCGCCATCCCACTTCCAGCCATCACCCCCACGCCTGCCCCGGGGCCAGCCCCACCACAGAGAGGCCGGTTGGTTCCTGCTCACCTCTGTGCCGTCCCTTCCCGACCTGACCCCAGTGCAGGGGATAAGCTTCAGACAAGTCTTTCCATGTCCCTCTGCATGACAATAGACTTCCTCCCCTCTCCCATTCCACAGGCCCACCCGGGACATCCACCTTTGTCATTAGCTCAGGAGAGGATGCAAGATGAGAATCTCTGCTATTGTGTGGGGAGACTCAGTTTCCCGGGTTTCCCCCATGGACACATGTTCTTCAGCTGGGTCTGATTTTCTCCAGACAAGCTGTCTTGGGAAGGATTTGGCCAGCCCTAAGAACCTGAAGGGAAAGGGCGGAGGGGGGTTCTCTCTCTGCCCCCGACAGCCCCGAGCTGGGTCGGTCCCTCAGACCCGGCCAGGGGCAGCCCATCCCCCGGCGCCCTTCCCCGGGGCATCCAAGGGCAGGCTCGGCGCCAGCCCCACCCCGCTCGCCACTGCCCGACCATCGTCCTCCCTCGGGGGGCCTGGGCAGGACAGGGACCCGGCTGTGGGAGGCCTCCAGATCTCAGGCCTGGCACACCCGTTTACCAGGCTGCTTCCTCCTCTGACGGGGGCCCAGCACACGCCCCAGGAGACTTGGCAGCCGCCCCCAGGGCTCTAGCCTCTGGAATTCGTCCCCTTGGAAGGGGCCTGGCCCAGGTGCCAGGTTCGGCTGGTCGGCCAGCCTCCTTTGGAGAAAGCAGGCAAGCCGAGCCAGGCTTGCAGTGGCCCTGGCGTGACACCTGCCACCTCAGGCAGAGGGCCTCCCGCGTGCCCTCCATGGCGGGTTTCTCCCCGGAGCCGTGGCCTGGGCACTAGGAAGGCCGGGCCTCCCCGACTCCCGGGAGGAGGGGCTAGCCCACTTGCGCCCTGGCCCCCAAACCCTCTGGTGCCATCTGCCTGTCTCGGCACTTCTGACTCCACAGAGACTTTCCTACATCTGGGCTGCCTGCCGTGGCAAAGTGCAGGCGTGGGGTGAGGCCATGGCTTTGTCTTTCCAGGAAAAAATGAGCCCCTGGCCGAAGCAGCAGGCCCAGGCAGAGCCTTGAGCTTGAAGCCCAGTAGGTCTGTGGCCCTCAGGGCCAGAGCCATGCTTTCAAGGCAGGGAAGCGGCCTGCAAGCTGAGTGGGAGTGGGGGAGGGGAGGGAGACAGCTGAAGCCGAGTCCAGAAGGGCGGCGATGGAAGAGCTGCAGCTGGGTCAGAGCCTGGAGGGAGGGCGGGGCCTTCACTGAGGACCCCCCCCCCCGAGGCCAGCCCTAGGCCCCGGCGGTCGCGCATGCGCCCTTGGCCTGTGCGGTGTGTGGGGGGTTGAACCCAAGCCCGCAGGGCTCCCGGAGCGGCCAGAGAAAGAAGGGCCCATGGAGAGGTAGGCGAGGTGGGCAGGGGGCGCCACCTTACTCTGCTCAGCTCCCTGAGGGAGAGAGAGAGAGACAGAGACAGAGAGAGAGATCCCTGACCTCTGAGTCTCTCCCTCCACCGCTGGCTGGTGCCAACTGACGCGCCATCCCACTTCCAGCCATCACCCCCACGCCTGCCCCGGGGCCAGCCCCACCACAGAGAGGCCGGTTGGTTCCTGCTCACCTCTGTGCCGTCCCTTCCCGACCTGACCCCAGTGCAGGGGATAAGCTTCAGACAAGTCTTTCCATGTCCCTCTGCATGACAATAGACTTCCTCCCCTCTCCCATTCCACAGGCCCACCCGGGACATCCACCTTTGTCATTAGCTCAGGAGAGGATGCAAGATGAGAATCTCTGCTATTGTGTGGGGAGACTCAGTTTCCCGGGTTTCCCCCATGGACACATGTTCTTCAGCTGGGTCTGATTTTCTCCAGACAAGCTGTCTTGGGAAGGATTTGGCCAGCCCTAAGAACCTGAAGGGAAAGGGCGGAGGGGGGTTCTCTCTCTGCCCCCGACAGCCCCGAGCTGGGTCGGTCCCTCAGACCCGGCCAGGGGCAGCCCATATCCCGGCGCCCTTCCCCGGGGCATCCAAGGGCAGGCTCGGCGCCAGCCCCACCCCGCTCGCCACTGCCCGACCATCGTCCTCCCTCGGGGGGCCTGGGCAGGACAGGGACCCGGCTGTGGGAGGCCTCCAGATCTCAGGCCTGGCACACCGTTTACCAGGCTGCTTCCTCCTCTGACGGGGGCCCAGCACACGCCCCAGGAGACTTGGCAGCCGCCCCCAGGGCTCTAGCCTCTGGAACTCGTCCCCTTGGAAGGGGCCTGGCCCAGGTGCCAGGTTCGGCTGGTCGGCCAGCCTCCTTTGGAGAAAGCAGGCAAGCCGAGCCAGGCTTGCAGTGGCCCTGGCGTGACACCTGCCACCTCAGGCAGAGGGCCTCCCGCGTGCCCTCCATGGCGGGTTTCTCCCCGGAGCCGTGGCCTGGGCACTAGGAAGGCCGGGCCTCCCCGACTCCCGGGAGGAGGGGCTAGCCCACTTGCGCCCTGGCCCCCAAACCCTCTGGTGCCATCTGCCTGTCTCGGCACTTCTGACTCCACAGAGCCTTTCCTACATCTGGGCTGCCTGCCGTGGCAAAGTGCAGGCGTGGGGTGAGGCCATGGCTTTGTCTTTCCAGGAAAAAATGAGCCCCTGGCCGAAGCAGCAGGCCCAGGCAGAGCCTTGAGCTTGAAGCCCAGTAGGTCTGTGGCCCTCAGGGCCAGAGCCATGCTTTCAAGGCAGGGAAGCGGCCTGCAAGCTGAGTGGGAGTGGGGGAGGGGAGGGAGACAGCTGAAGCCTAGTCCAGAAGGGCGGCGATGGAAGAGCTGCAGCTGGGTCAGAGCCTGGAGGGAGGGCGGGGCCTTCACTGAGGACCCCCCCCCCGAGGCCAGCCCTAGGCCCCGGCGGTCGCGCATGCGCCCTTGGCCTGTGCGGTGTGTGGGGGGTTGAACCCAAGCCCGCAGGGCTCCCGGAGCGGCCAGAGAAAGAAGGGCCCATGGAGAGGTAGGCGAGGTGGGCAGGGGGCGCCACCTTACTCTGCTCAGCTCCCTGAGGGAGAGAGAGAGAGACAGAGACAGAGAGAGAGATCCCTGACCTCTGAGTCTCTCCCTCCACCGCTGGCTGGTGCCAACTGACGCGCCATCCCACTTCCAGCCATCACCCCCACGCCTGCCCCGGGGCCAGCCCCACCACAGAGAGGCCGGTTGGTTCCTGCTCACCTCTGTGCCGTCCCTTCCCGACCTGACCCCAGTGCAGGGGATAAGCTTCAGACAAGTCTTTCCATGTCCCTCTGCATGACAATAGACTTCCTCCCCTCTCCCATTCCACAGGCCCACCCGGGACATCCACCTTTGTCATTAGCTCAGGAGAGGATGCAAGATGAGAATCTCTGCTATTGTGTGGGGAGACTCAGTTTCCCGGGTTTCCCCCATGGACACATGTTCTTCAGCTGGGTCTGATTTTCTCCAGACAAGCTGTCTTGGGAAGGATTTGGCCAGCCCTAAGAACCTGAAGGGAAAGGGCGGAGGGGGGTTCTCTCTCTGCCCCCGACAGCCCCGAGCTGGGTCGGTCCCTCAGACCCGGCCAGGGGCAGCCCATCCCCCGGCGCCCTTCCCCGGGGCATCCAAGGGCAGGCTCGGCGCCAGCCCCACCCCGCTCGCCACTGCCCGACCATCGTCCTCCCTCGGGGGGCCTGGGCAGGACAGGGACCCGGCTGTGGGAGGCCTCCAGATCTCAGGCCTGGCACACCGTTTACCAGGCTGCTTCCTCCTCTGACGGGGGCCCAGCACACGCCCCAGGAGACTTGGCAGCCGCCCCCAGGGCTCTAGCCTCTGGAACTCGTCCCCTTGCAAGGGGCCTGGCCCAGGTGCCAGGTTCGGCTGGTCGGCCAGCCTCCTTTGGAGAAAGCAGGCAAGCCGAGCCAGGCTTGCAGTGGCCCTGGCGTGACACCTGCCACCTCAGGCAGAGGGCCTCCCGCGTGCCCTCCATGGCGGGTTTCTCCCCGGAGCCGTGGCCTGGGCACTAGGAAGGCCGGGCCTCCCCGACTCCCGGGAGGAGGGGCTAGCCCACTTGCGCCCTGGCCCCCAAACCCTCTGGTGCCATCTGCCTGTCTCGGCACTTCTGACTCCACAGAGCCTTTCCTACACCTGGGCTGCCTGCCGTGGCAAAGTGCAGGCGTGGGGTGAGGCCATGGCTTTGTCTTTCCAGGTAAAATGAGCCCCTGGCCGAAGCAGCAGGCCCAGGCAGAGCCTTGAGCTTGAAGCCCAGTAGGTCTGTGGCCCTCAGGGCCAGAGCCATGCTTTCAAGGCAGGGAAACGGCCTGCAAGCTGAGTGGGAGTGGGGGAGGGGAGGGAGACAGCTGAAGCCGAGTCCAGAAGGGCGGCGATGGAAGAGCTGCAGCTGGGTCAGAGCCTGGAGGGAGGGCGGGGCATTCACTGAGGACCCCCCCCCCCCCGAGGCCAGCCCTAGGCCCCGGCGGTCGCGCATGCGCCCTTGGCCTGTGCGGTGTGTGGGGGGTTGAACCCAAGCTCGCAGGGCTCCCGGAGCGGCCAGAGAAAGAAGGGCCCATGGAGAGGTAGGCGAGGTGGGCAGGGGGCGCCACCTTACTCTGCTCAGCTCCCTGAGGGAGAGAGAGAGAGACAGAGACAGAGAGAGAGATCCCTGACCTCTGAGTCTCTGCCTCCACCGCTGGCTGGTGCCAACTCACGCGCCATCCCACTTCCAGCCATCACCCCCACGCCTGCCCCGGGGCCAGCCCCACCACAGAGAGGCCGGTTGGTTCCTGCTCACCTCTGTGCCGTCCCTTCCCGACCTGACCCCAGTGCAGGGGATAAGCTTCAGACAAGTCTTTCCATGTCCCTCTGCATGACAATAGACTTCCTCCCCTCTCCCATTCCACAGGCCCACCCGGGACATCCACCTTTGTCATTAGCTCAGGAGAGGATGCAAGATGAGAATCTCTGCTATTGTGTGGGGAGACTCAGTTTCCCGGGTTTCCCCCATGGACACATGTTCTTCAGCTGGGTCTGATTTTCTCCAGACAAGCTGTCTTGGGAAGGATTTGGCCAGCCCTAAGAACCTGAAGGGAAAGGGCGGAGGGGGGTTCTCTCTCTGCCCCCGACAGCCCCGAGCTGGGTCGGTCCCTCAGACCCGGCCAGGGGCAGCCCATCCCCCGGCGCCCTTCCCCGGGGCATCCAAGGGCAGGCTCGGCGCCAGCCCCACCCCGCTCGCCACTGCCCGACCATCGTCCTCCCTCGGGGGGCCTGGGCAGGACAGGGACCCGGCTGTGGGAGGCCTCCAGATCTCAGGCCTGGCACACCGTTTACCAGGCTGCTTCCTCCTCTGACGGGGGCCCAGCACACGCCCCAGGAGACTTGGCAGCCGCCCCCAGGGCTCTAGCCTCTGGAACTCGTCCCCTTGCAAGGGGCCTG
Organism: Diceros bicornis minor; assembly: GCF_020826845.1. Classification (NCBI taxonomy): domain Eukaryota; kingdom Metazoa; phylum Chordata; class Mammalia; order Perissodactyla; family Rhinocerotidae; genus Diceros; species Diceros bicornis. The sequence goes on from NW_026691698.1 coordinate 55,073, forward strand.
GCCCAGGTGCCAGGTTCGGCTGGTCGGCCAGCCTCCTTTGGAGAAAGCAGGCAAGCCGAGCCAGGCTTGCAGTGGCCCTGGCGTGACACCTGCCACCTCAGGCAGAGGGCCTCCCGCGTGCCCTCCATGGCGGGTTTCTCCCCGGAGCCGTGGCCTGGGCACTAGGAAGGCCGGGCCTCCCCGACTCCCGGGAGGAGGGGCTAGCC
>NW_026691699.1:0-55002 GCF_020826845.1 Diceros bicornis minor
GGAAGGGACGGCACAGAGGTGAGCAGGAACCAACCGGCCTCTCTGTGGTGGGGCTGGCCCCGGGGCAGGCGTGGGGGTGATGGCTGGAAGTGGGATGGCGCGTGAGTTGCACCAGCCAGCAGTGGAGGCAGAGACTCAGAGGTCAGGGATCTCTCTCTCTGTCTCTGTCTCTGTCTCTCTCCCTCAGGGAGCTGAGGAGAGTAAGGTGGCGCCCCCTGCCCACCTCGCCTACCTCTCCATGGGCCCTTCTTTCTCTGGCCGCTCCGGGAGCCCTGCGGGCTTGGGTTCAAGCCCCCACACACAGCACAGGCCAAGGGCGCATGCGCGACCGCCGGGGCCTAGGGCTGGTCTCGGGGGGGGGGGGGGGGGGTCCTCAGTGAAGGCCCCGCCCTCCCTCCAGGCTCTGACCCAGCTGCTGCTCTTCCATCGCCGCCCTTCTGGACTCGGCTTCAGCTGTCTCCCTCCCCTCCCCCACTCCCACTCAGCTTGCAGGCCGCTTCCCTGCCTTGAAAGCATGGCTCTGGCCCTGAGGGCCACAGACCTACTGGGCTTCAAGCTCAAGGCTCTGCCTGGGCCTGCTGCTTCGGCCAGGGGCTCATTTTTTCCTGGAAAGACAAAGCCATGGCCTCACCCCACGCCTGCACTTTGCCACGGCAGGCAGCCCAGATGTAGGAAAGGCTCTGTGGAGTCAGAAGTGCCGAGACAGGCAGATGGCACCAGAGGGTTTGGGGGCCAGGGCGCAAGTGGGCTAGCCCCTCCTCCGGGAGTCGGGGAGGCCCGGCCTTCCTAGTGCCCAGGCCACGGCTCCGGGGAGAAACCCGCCATGGAGGGCACGCGGGAGGCCCTCTGCCTGAGGTGGCAGGTGTCACGCCAGGGCCACTGCAAGCCTGGCTCGGCTTGCCTGCTTTCTCAAAGGAGGCTGGCCGACCAGCCGAACCTGGCACCTGGGCAGGCCCTTCCAAGGGGACGAGTTGCAGAGGATAGAGCCCTGGGGGCGGCTGCCAAGTCTCCTGGGGCGTGTGCTGGGCCCCCGTCAGAGGAGGGAAGCAGCCTGGTTAAACGGGGTGTGCCAGGCCTGAGATCCGGAGGCCACCCCACAGCCGGGTCCCTGTCCTGCCCAGGCCCCCCGAGGGAGGACGATGGTCGGGCAGTGGCAGAGCGGGGGTGGGCTGGCGCCGAGCCTGCCCTTGGATGCCCGGGGAAGGGCGCCGGGGGATGGGCTGCCCTGGCCAGGTCTGAGGGACCGACCCAGCTCGGGGCTGTCGGGGGCAGAGAGAGAACCCCCCTCCGCCCTTTCCCTTCAGGTTCTTAGGGCTGGCCAAATCCTTCCCAAGACAGCTTGTCTGGAGAAAATCAGACCCAGCTGAAGAACATGTGTCCATGGGGGAAACCCGGGAAACTGAGTCTCCCCACACAATAGCAGAGATTCTCATCTTGCATCCTCTCCTGAGCTAATGACAAATGTGGATGTCCCGGGTGGGTGGGCCCTGTGGAATGGGAGAGGGGAGGAAGTCTATTGTCATGCAGGAGGGACATGGAAAGACTTGTCTGAAGCTTATCCCCTGCACTGGGGTCAGGTCGGGAAGGGACGGCACAGAGGTGAGCAGGAACCAACCGGCCTCTCTGTGGTGGGGCTGGCCCCGGGGAAGGCGTGGGGGTGATGGCTGGGAAGTGGGATGGCGCGTGAGTTGGCACCAGCCAGCGGTGGAGGCAGAGGACTCAGAGGTCAGGGATCTCTCTCTCTGTCTCTGTCCTCTGTCTCTCTCCCTCAGGAGCTGAGGAGAGTAAGGTGGCGCCCCTGCCCACCTCGCCTACCTCTCATGGCCCTTCTTTCTCTGGCCCGCTCCGGGAGCCCTGCGGGCTTGGGTTCAAGCCCCCACACACCGCACAGGCCAAGGGCGCATGCGCGACCGCCGGGGCCTAGGGCTGGTCTCGGGGGGGGGGGGCCCCGCCCTCCCTCCAGGCTCTGACCTAGCTGCAGCTCTTCCATCGCCGCCCTTCTGGACTCGGCTTCAGCTGTCTCCCTCCCCTCCCCCACTCCCACTCAGCTTGCAGGCCGCTTCCCTGCCTTGAAAGCATGGCTCTGGCCCTGAGGGCCACAGACCTACTGGGCTTCAAGCTCAAGGCTCTGCCTGGGCCTGCTGCTTCGGCCAGGGGCTCATTTTTTCCTGGAAAGACAAAGCCATGGCCTCACCCCACGCCTGCACTTTGCCACGGCAGGCAGCCCAGATGTAGGAAAGGCTCTGTGGAGTCAGAAGTGCCGAGACAGGCAGATGGCACCAGAGGGTTTGGGGGGCCAGGGCGCAACTGGGCTAGCCCCTCCTCCCGGGAGTCAGGGAGGCCCGGCCTTCCTAGTGCCCAGGCCACGGCTCCGGGGAGAAACCCGCCATGGAGGGCACGCGGGAGGCCCTCTGCCTGAGGTGGCAGGTGTCACGCCAGGGCCACTGCAAGCCTGGCTCGGCTTGCCTGCTTTCTCCAAAGGAGGCTGGCCGACCAGCCGAACCTGGCACCTGGGCCAGGCCCCTTCCAAGGGGACGAGTTGCAGAGGATAGAGCCCTGGGGGCGGCTGCCAAGTCTCCTGGGGCGTGTGCTGGGCCCCCGTCAGAGGAGGAAGCAGCCTGGTAAACGGTGTGCCAGGCCTGAGATCTGGAGGCCTCCCACAGCCGGGTCCCTGTCCTGCCCAGGCCCCCCGAGGGAGGACGATGGTCGGGCAGTGGCGAGCGGGGTGGGGCTGGCGCCGAGCCTGCCCTTGGATGCCCCGGGGAAGGGCGCCGGGGGATGGGCTGCCCCTGGCCAGGTCTGAGGGACCGACCCAGCTCGGGGCTGTCGGGGGGCAGAGAGAGAACCCCCCTCCGCCCTTTCCCTTCAGGTTCTTAGGGCTGGCCAAATCCTTCCCAAGACAGCTTGTCTGGAGAAAATCAGACCCAGCTGAAGAACATGTGTCCATGGGGGAAACCCGGGAAACTGAGTCTCCCCACACAATAGCAGAGATTCTCATCTTGCATCCTCTCCTGAGCTAATGACAAAGGTGGATGTCCCGGGTGGGTGGGCCTGTGGAATGGGAGAGGGGAGGAAGTCTATTGTCATGCAGAGGGACATGGAAAGACTTGTCTGAATCTTATCCCCTGCACTGGGGTCAGGTCGGGAAGGGACGGCACAGAGGTGAGCAGGAACCAACCGGCCTCTCTGTGGTGGGGCTGGCCCCGGGGAAGGCGTGGGGGTGATGGCTGGAAGTGGGATGGCGCGTGAGTTGGCACCAGCCAGCAGTGGAGGCAGAGACTCAGAGGTCAGGGATCTCTCTCTCTGTCTCTGTCTCTGTCTCTCTCCCTCAGGGAGCTGAGGAGAGTAAGGTGGCGCCCCCTGCCCACCTCGCCTACCTCTCCATGGGCCCTTCTTTCTCTGGCCGCTCCGGGAGCCCTGCGGGCTTGGGTTCAACCCCCCACACACCGCACAGGCCAAGGGCGCATGCGCGACCGCCGGGGCCTAGGGCTGGCCTCGGGGGGCGGGGTGTTCCTCAGTGAAGGCCCCGCCCTCCCTCCAGGCTCTGACCCAGCTGCAGCTCTTCCATCGCCGCCCTTCTGGACTCGGCTTCAGCTGTCTCCCTCCCCTCCCCCACTCCCACTCAGATTGCAGGCCGCTTCCCTGCCTTGAAAGCATGGCTCTGGCCCTGAGGGCCACAGACCTACTGGGCTTCAAGCTCAAGGCTCTGCCTGGGCCTGCTGCTTCGGCCAGGGGCTCATTTTTTCCTGGAAAGACAAAGCCATGGCCTCACCCCACGCCTGCACTTTGCCACGGCAGGCAGCCCAGATGTAGGAAAGGCTCTGTGGAGTCAGAAGTGCCGAGACAGGCAGATGGCACCAGAGGGTTTGGGGGCCAGGGCGCAAGTGGGCTAGCCCCTCCTCCCGGGAGTCGGGGTGGCCCGGCCTTCCTAGTGCCCAGGCCACGGCTCCGGGGAGAAACCCGCCATGGAGGGCACGCGGGAGGCCCTCTGCCTGAGGTGGCAGGTGTGACGCCAGGGCCACTGCAAGCCTGGCTCGGCTTGCCTGCTTTCTCCAAAGGAGGCTGGCCGACCAGCCGAACCTGGCACCTGGGCCAGGCCCCTTCCAAGGGGACGAGTTGCAGAGGATAGAGCCCTGGGGGCGGCTGCCAAGTCTCCTGGGGCGTGTGCTGGGCCCCCGTCAGAGGAGGAAGCAGCCTGGTAAACGGTGTGCCAGGCCTGAGATCTGGAGGCCTCCCACAGCCGGGTCCCTGTCCTGCCCAGGCCCCCCGAGGGAGGACGATGGTCGGGCAGTGTCGAGCGGGGTGGGGCTGGCGCCGAGCCTGCCCTTGGATGCCCCGGGGAAGGGCGCCGGGGGATGGGCTGCCCCTGGCCAGGTCTGAGGGACCGACCCAGCTCGGGGCTGTCGGGGGCAGAGAGAGAACCCCCCTCCGCCCTTTCCCTTCAGGTTCTTAGGGCTGGCCAAATCCTTCCCAAGACAGCTTGTCTGGAGAAAATCAGACCCAGCTGAAGAACATGTGTCCATGGGGGAAACCCGGGAAACTGAGTCTCCCCACACAATAGCAGAGATTCTCATCTTGCATCCTCTCCTGAGCTAATGACAAAGGTGGATGTCCCGGGTGGGTGGGCCTGTGGAATGGGAGAGGGGAGGAAGTCTATTGTCATGCAGAGGGACATGGAAAGACTTGTCTGAAGCTTATCCCCTGCACTGGGGTCAGGTCGGGAAGGGACGGCACAGAGGTGAGCAGGAACCAACCGGCCTCTCTGTGGTGGGGGCTGGCCCCGGGGCAGGCGTGGGGGGTGATGGCTGGAAGTGGGATGGCGCGTGAGTTGGCACCAGCCAGCAGTGGAGGCAGAGACTCAGAGGTCAGGGATCTCTCTCTCTGTCTCTGTCTCTGTCTCTCTCCCTCAGGGAGCTGAGGAGAGTAAGGTGGCGCCCCCTGCCCACCTCGCCTACCTCTCCATGGGCCCTTCTTTCTCTGGCCGCTCCGGGAGCCCTGCGGGCTTGGGTTCAAGCCCCCACACACAGCACAGGCCAAGGGCGCATGCGCGACCGCCGGGGCCTAGGGCTGGTCTCGGGGGGGGGGGGGGGGGGGTCCTCAGTGAAGGCCCCGCCCTCCCTCCAGGCTCTGACCCAGCTGCAGCTCTTCCATCGCCGCCCTTCTGGACTCGGCTTCAGCTGTCTCCCTCCCCTCCCCCACTCCCACTCAGCTTGCAGGCCGCTTCCCTGCCTTGAAAGCATGGCTCTGGCCCTGAGGGCCACAGACCTACTGGGCTTCAAGCTCAAGGCTCTGCCTGGGCCTGCTGCTTCGGCCAGGGGCTCATTTTTTCCTGGAAAGACAAAGCCATGGCCTCACCCCACGCCTGCACTTTGCCACGGCAGGCAGCCCAGATGTAGGAAAGGCTCTGTGGAGTCAGAAGTGCCGAGACAGGCAGATGGCACCAGAGGGTTTGGGGGCCAGGGCGCAAGTGGGCTAGCCCCTCCTCCCGGGAGTCGGGGAGGCCCGGCCTTCCTAGTGCCCAGGCCACGGCTCCGGGGAGAAACCCGCCATGGAGGGCACGCGGGAGGCCCTCTGCCTGAGGTGGCAGGTGTCACGCCAGGGCCACTGCAAGCCTGGCTCGGCTTGCCTGCTTTCTCCAAAGGAGGCTGGCCGACCAGCCGAACCTGGCACCTGGGCCAGGCCCCTTCCAAGGGGACGAGTTGCAGAGGATAGAGCCCTGGGGGGCGGCTGCCAAGTCTCCTGGGGCGTGTGCTGGGCCCCCGTCAGAGGAGGAAGCAGCCTGGTAAACGGTGTGCCAGGCCTGAGATCCGGAGGCCACCCACAGCCGGGTCCCTGTCCTGCCCAGGCCCCCCGAGGGAGGACGATGGTCGGGCAGTGGCGAGCGGGGTGGGGCTGGCGCCGAGCCTGCCCTTGGATGCCCCGGGGAAGGGCGCCGGGGGATGGGCTGCCCCTGGCCAGGTCTGAGGGACCGACCCAGCTCGGGGCTGTCGGGGGCAGAGAGAGAACCCCCCTCCGCCCTTTCCCTTCAGGTTCTTAGGGCTGGCCAAATCCTTCCCAAGACAGCTTGTCTGGAGAAAATCAGACCCAGCTGAAGAACATGTGTCCATGGGGGAAACCCGGGAAACTGAGTCTCCCCACACAATAGCAGAGATTCTCATCTTGCATCCTCTCCTGAGCTAATGACAAATGTGGATGTCCCGGGTGGGTGGGCCTGTGGAATGGGAGAGGGGAGGAAGTCTATTGTCATGCAGAGGGACATGGAAAGACTTGTCTGAAGCTTATCCCCTGCACTGGGGTCAGGTCGGGAAGGGACGGCACAGAGGTGAGCAGGAACCAACCGGCCTCTCTGTGGTGGGGCTGGCCCCGGGGAAGGCGTGGGGGTGATGGCTGGAAGTGGGATGGCGCGTGAGTTGGCACCAGCCAGCGGTGGAGGCAGAGACTCAGAGGTCAGGGATCTCTCTCTCTGTCTCTGTCTCTGTCTCTCTCCCTCAGGGAGCTGAGGAGAGTAAGGTGGCGCCCCCTGCCCACCTCGCCTACCTCTCCATGGGCCCTTCTTTCTCTGGCCGCTCCGGGAGCCCTGCGGGCTTGGGTTCAAGCCCCCACACACCGCACAGGCCAAGGGCGCATGCGCGACCGCCGGGGCCTAGGGCTGGTCTCGGGGGGGGGGGGGGGTCCTCAGTGAAGGCCCCGCCCTCCCTCCAGGCTCTGACCTAGCTGCAGCTCTTCCATCGCCGCCCTTCTGGACTCGGCTTCAGCTGTCTCCCTCCCCTCCCCCACTCCCACTCAGCTTGCAGGCCGCTTCCCTGCCTTGAAAGCATGGCTCTGGCCCTGAGGGCCACAGACCTACTGGGCTTCAAGCTCAAGGCTCTGCCTGGGCCTGCTGCTTCGGCCAGGGGCTCATTTTTTCCTGGAAAGACAAAGCCATGGCCTCACCCCACGCCTGCACTTTGCCACGGCAGGCAGCCCAGATGTAGGAAAGTCTCTGTGGAGTCAGAAGTGCCGAGACAGGCAGATGGCACCAGAGGGTTTGGGGGCCAGGGCGCAACTGGGCTAGCCCCTCCTCCCGGGAGTCAGGGAGGCCCGGCCTTCCTAGTGCCCAGGCCACGGCTCCGGGGAGAAACCCGCCATGGAGGGCACGCGGGAGGCCCTCTGCCTGAGGTGGCAGGTGTCACGCCAGGGCCACTGCAAGCCTGGCTCGGCTTGCCTGCTTTCTCCAAAGGAGGCTGGCCGACCAGCCGAACCTGGCACCTGGGCCAGGCCCCTTCCAAGGGGACGAGTTGCAGAGGATAGAGCCCTGGGGGCGGCTGCCAAGTCTCCTGGGGCGTGTGCTGGGCCCCCGTCAGAGGAGGAAGCAGCCTGGTAAACGGTGTGCCAGGCCTGAGATCTGGAGGCCTCCCACAGCCGGGTCCCTGTCCTGCCCAGGCCCCCCGAGGGAGGACGATGGTCGGGCAGTGGCGAGCGGGGTGGGGCTGGCGCCGAGCCTGCCCTTGGATGCCCCGGGGAAGGGCGCCGGGGGATGGGCTGCCCCTGGCCAGGTCTGAGGGACCGACCCAGCTCGGGGCTGTCGGGGGCAGAGAGAGAACCCCCCTCCGCCCTTTCCCTTCAGGTTCTTAGGGCTGGCCAAATCCTTCCCAAGACAGCTTGTCTGGAGAAAATCAGACCCAGCTGAAGAACATGTGTCCATGGGGGAAACCCGGGAAACTGAGTCTCCCCACACAATAGCAGAGATTCTCATCTTGCATCCTCTCCTGAGCTAATGACAAAGGTGGATGTCCCGGGTGGGTGGGCCTGTGGAATGGGAGAGGGGAGGAAGTCTATTGTCATGCAGAGGGACATGGAAAGACTTGTCTGAAGCTTATCCCCTGCACTGGGGTCAGGTCGGGAAGGGACGGCACAGAGGTGAGCAGGAACCAACCGGCCTCTCTGTGGTGGGGCTGGCCCCGGGGCAGGCGTGGGGGTGATGGCTGGAAGTGGGATGGCGCGTGAGTTGGCACCAGCCAGCGGTGGAGGCAGAGACTCAGAGGTCAGGGATCTCTCTCTCTGTCTCTGTCTCTCTCTCTCTCCCTCAGGGAGCTGAGGAGAGTAAGGTGGCGCCCCCTGCCCACCTCGCCTACCTCTCCATGGGCCCTTCTTTCTCTGGCCGCTCCGGGAGCCCTGCGGGCTTGGGTTCAAGCCCCCACACACAGCACAGGCCAAGGGCGCATGCGCGACCGCCGGGGCCTAGGGCTGGTCTCGGGGGGGGGGGGGGTCCTCAGTGAAGGCCCCGCCCTCCCTCCAGGCTCTGACCCAGCTGCAGCTCTTCCATCGCCGCCCTTCTGGACTCGGCTTCAGCTGTCTCCCTCCCCTCCCCCACTCCCACTCAGCTTGCAGGCCGCTTCCCTGCCTTGAAAGCATGGCTCTGGCCCTGAGGGCCACAGACCTACTGGGCTTCAAGCTCAAGGCTCTGCCTGGGCCTGCTGCTTCGGCCAGGGGCTCATTTTTTCCTGGAAAGACAAAGCCATGGCCTCACCCCACGCCTGCACTTTGCCACGGCAGGCAGCCCAGATGTAGGAAAGGCTCTGTGGAGTCAGAAGTGCCGAGACAGGCAGATGGCACCAGAGGGTTTGGGGGCCAGGGCGCAAGTGGGCTAGCCCCTCCTCCCGGGAGTCGGGGAGGCCCGGCCTTCCTAGTGCCCAGGCCACGGCTCCGGGGAGAAACCCGCCATGGAGGGCACGCGGGAGGCCCTCTGCCTGAGGTGGCAGGTGTCACGCCAGGGCCACTGCAAGCCTGGCTCGGCTTGCCTGCTTTCTCCAAAGGAGGCTGGCCGACCAGCCGAACCTGGCACCTGGGCCAGGCCCCTTCCAAGGGGACGAGTTGCAGAGGATAGAGCCCTGGGGGCGGCTGCCAAGTCTCCTGGGGCGTGTGCTGGGCCCCCGTCAGAGGAGGAAGCAGCCTGGTAAACGGTGTGCCAGGCCTGAGATCCGGAGGCCACCCACAGCCGGGTCCCTGTCCTGCCCAGGCCCCCCGAGGGAGGACGATGGTCGGGCAGTGGCGAGCGGGGTGGGGCTGGCGCCGAGCCTGCCCTTGGATGCCCCGGGGAAGGGCGCCGGGGGATGGGCTGCCCCTGGCCAGGTCTGAGGGACCGACCCAGCTCGGGGCTGTCGGGGGCAGAGAGAGAACCCCCCTCCGCCCTTTCCCTTCAGGTTCTTAGGGCTGGCCAAATCATTCCCAAGACAGCTTGTCTGGAGAAAATCAGACCCAGCTGAAGAACATGTGTCCATGGGGGAAACCCGGGAAACTGAGTCTCCCCACACAATAGCAGAGATTCTCATCTTGCATCCTCTCCTGAGCTAATGACAAAGGTGGATGTCCCGGGTGGGTGGGCCTGTGGAATGGGAGAGGGGAGGAAGTCTATTGTCATGCAGAGGGACATGGAAAGACTTGTCTGAAGCTTATCCCCTGCACTGGGGTCAGGTCGGGAAGGGACGGCACAGAGGTGAGCAGGAACCAACCGGCCTCTCTGTGGTGGGGCTGGCCCCGGGGCAGGCGTGGGGGTGATGGCTGGAAGTGGGATGGCGCGTGAGTTGGCACCAGCCAGCGGTGGAGGCAGAGACTCAGAGGTCAGGGATCTCTCTCTCTGTCTCTGTCTCTGTCTCTCTCCCTCAGGGAGCTGAGGAGAGTAAGGTGGCGCCCCCTGCCCACCTCGCCTACCTCTCCATGGGCCCTTCTTTCTCTGGCCGCTCCGGGAGCCCTGCGGGCTTGGGTTCAAGCCCCCACACACCGCACAGGCCAAGGGCGCATGCGCGACCGCCGGGGCCTAGGGCTGTTCTCGGGGGGGGGGGGGGGTCCTCAGTGAAGGCCCCGCCCTCCCTCCAGGCTCTGACCTAGCTGCAGCTCTTCCATCGCCGCCCTTCTGGACTCGGCTTCAGCTGTCTCCCTCCCCTCCCCCACTCCCACTCAGCTTGCAGGCCGCTTCCCTGCCTTGAAAGCATGGCTCTGGCCCTGAGGGCCACAGACCTACTGGGCTTCAAGCTCAAGGCTCTGCCTGGGCCTGCTGCTTCGGCCAGGGGCTCATTTTTTCCTGGAAAGACAAAGCCATGGCCTCACCCCACGCCTGCACTTTGCCACGGCAGGCAGCCCAGATGTAGGAAAGGCTCTGTGGAGTCAGAAGTGCCGAGACAGGCAGATGGCACCAGAGGGTTTGGGGGCCAGGGCGCAACTGGGCTAGCCCCTCCTCCCGGGAGTCAGGGAGGCCCGGCCTTCCTAGTGCCCAGGCCACGGCTCCGGGGAGAAACCCGCCATGGAGGGCACGCGGGAGGCCCTCTGCCTGAGGTGGCAGGTGTCACGCCAGGGCCACTGCAAGCCTGGCTCGGCTTGCCTGCTTTCTCCAAAGGAGGCTGGCCGACCAGCCGAACCTGGCACCTGGGCCAGGCCCCTTCCAAGGGGACGAGTTGCAGAGGATAGAGCCCTGGGGGCGGCTGCCAAGTCTCCTGGGGCGTGTGCTGGGCCCCCGTCAGAGGAGGAAGCAGCCTGGTAAACGGTGTGCCAGGCCTGAGATCTGGAGGCCTCCCACAGCCGGGTCCCTGTCCTGCCCAGGCCCCCCGAGGGAGGACGATGGTCGGGCAGTGGCGAGCGGGGTGGGGCTGGCGCCGAGCCTGCCCTTGGATGCCCCGGGGAAGGGCGCCGGGGGATGGGCTGCCCCTGGCCAGGTCTGAGGGACCGACCCAGCTCGGGGCTGTCGGGGGCAGAGAGAGAACCCCCCTCCGCCCTTTCCCTTCAGGTTCTTAGGGCTGGCCAAATCCTTCCCAAGACAGCTTGTCTGGAGAAAATCAGACCCAGCTGAAGAACATGTGTCCATGGGGGAAACCCGGGAAACTGAGTCTCCCCACACAATAGCAGAGATTCTCATCTTGCATCCTCTCCTGAGCTAATGACAAAGGTGGATGTCCCGGGTGGGTGGGCCTGTGGAATGGGAGAGGGGAGGAAGTCTATTGTCATGCAGAGGGACATGGAAAGACTTGTCTGAAGCTTATCCCCTGCACTGGGGTCAGGTCGGGAAGGGACGGCACAGAGGTGAGCAGGAACCAACCGGCCTCTCTGTGGTGGGGCTGGCCCCGGGGCAGGCGTGGGGGTGATGGCTGGAAGTGGGATGGCGCGTGAGTTGGCACCAGCCAGCAGTGGAGGCAGAGACTCAGAGGTCAGGGATCTCTCTCTCTGTCTCTGTCTCTGTCTCTCTCCCTCAGGGAGCTGAGGAGAGTAAGGTGGCGCCCCCTGCCCACCTCGCCTACCTCTCCATGGGCCCTTCTTTCTCTGGCCGCTCCGGGAGCCCTGCGGGCTTGGGTTCAACCCCCCACACACCGCACAGGCCAAGGGCGCATGCGCGACCGCCGGGGCCTAGGGCTGGCCTCGGGGGGCGGGGTGTTCCTCAGTGAAGGCCCCGCCCTCCCTCCAGGCTCTGACCCAGCTGCAGCTCTTCCATCGCCGCCCTTCTGGACTCGGCTTCAGCTGTCTCCCTCCCCTCCCCCACTCCCACTCAGCTTGCAGGCCGCTTCCCTGCCTTGAAAGCATGGCTCTGGCCCTGAGGGCCACAGACCTACTGGGCTTCAAGCTCAAGGCTCTGCCTGGGCCTGCTGCTTCGGCCAGGGGCTCATTTTTTCCTGGAAAGACAAAGCCATGGCCTCACCCCACGCCTGCACTTTGCCACGGCAGGCAGCCCAGATGTAGGAAAGGCTCTGTGGAGTCAGAAGTGCCGAGACAGGCAGATGGCACCAGAGGGTTTGGGGGCCAGGGCGGAACTGGGCTAGCCCCTCCTCCCGGGAGTCGGGGAGGCCCGGCCTTCCTAGTGCCCAGGCCACGGCTCCGGGGAGAAACCCGCCATGGAGGGCACGCGGGAGGCCCTCTGCCTGAGGTGGCAGGTGTCACGCCAGGGCCACTGCAAGCCTGGCTCGGCTTGCCTGCTTTCTCCAAAGGAGGCTGGCCGACCAGCCGAACCTGGCACCTGGGCCAGGCCCCTTCCAAGGGGACGAGTTGCAGAGGATAGAGCCCTGGGGGCGGCTGCCAAGTCTCCTGGGGCGTGTGCTGGGCCCCCGTCAGAGGAGGAAGCAGCCTGGTAAACGGTGTGCCAGGCCTGAGATCTGGAGGCCTCCCACAGCCGGGTCCCTGTCCTGCCCAGGCCCCCCGAGGGAGGACGATGGTCGGGCAGTGGCGAGCGGGGTGGGGCTGGCGCCGAGCCTGCCCTTGGATGCCCCGGGGAAGGGCGCCGGGGGATGGGCTGCCCCTGGCCAGGTCTGAGGGACCGACCCAGCTCGGGGCTGTCGGGGGCAGAGAGAGAACCCCCCTCCGCCCTTTCCCTTCAGGTTCTTAGGGCTGGCCAAATCCTTCCCAAGACAGCTTGTCTGGAGAAAATCAGACCCAGCTGAAGAACATGTGTCCATGGGGGAAACCCGGGAAACTGAGTCTCCCCACACAATAGCAGAGATTCTCATCTTGCATCCTCTCCTGAGCTAATGACAAAGGTGGATGTCCCGGGTGGGTGGGCCTGTGGAATGGGAGAGGGGAGGAAGTCTATTGTCATGCAGAGGGACATGGAAAGACTTGTCTGAAGCTTATCCCCTGCACTGGGGTCAGGTCGGGAAGGGACGGCACAGAGGTGAGCAGGAACCAACCGGCCTCTCTGTGGTGGGGCTGGCCCCGGGGCAGGCGTGGGGGTGATGGCTGGAAGTGGGATGGCGCGTGAGTTGGCACCAGCCAGCGGTGGAGGCAGAGACTCAGAGGTCAGGGATCTCTCTCTCTGTCTCTGTCTCTGTCTCTCTCCCTCAGGGAGCTGAGGAGAGTAAGGTGGCGCCCCCTGCCCACCTCGCCTACCTCTCCATGGGCCCTTCTTTCTCTGGCCGCTCCGGGAGCCCTGCGGGCTTGGGTTCAAGCCCCCACACACAGCACAGGCCAAGGGCGCATGCGCGACCGCCGGGGCCTAGGGCTGGTCTCGGGGGGGGGGGGGGTCCTCAGTGAAGGCCCCGCCCTCCCTCCAGGCTCTGACCCAGCTGCAGCTCTTCCATCGCCGCCCTTCTGGACTCGGCTTCAGCTGTCTCCCTCCCCTCCCCCACTCCCACTCAGCTTGCAGGCCGCTTCCCTGCCTTGAAAGCATGGCTCTGGCCCTGAGGGCCACAGACCTACTGGGCTTCAAGCTCAAGGCTCTGCCTGGGCCTGCTGCTTCGGCCAGGGGCTCATTTTTTCCTGGAAAGACAAAGCCATGGCCTCACCCCACGCCTGCACTTTGCCACGGCAGGCAGCCCAGATGTAGGAAAGGCTCTGTGGAGTCAGAAGTGCCGAGACAGGCAGATGGCACCAGAGGGTTTGGGGGCCAGGGCGCAAGTGGGCTAGCCCCTCCTCCCGGGAGTCGGGGAGGCCCGGCCTTCCTAGTGCCCAGGCCACGGCTCCGGGGAGAAACCCGCCATGGAGGGCACGCGGGAGGCCCTCTGCCTGAGGTGGCAGGTGTCACGCCAGGGCCACTGCAAGCCTGGCTCGGCTTGCCTGCTTTCTCCAAAGGAGGCTGGCCGACCAGCCGAACCTGGCACCTGGGCCAGGCCCCTTCCAAGGGGACGAGTTGCAGAGGATAGAGCCCTGGGGGCGGCTGCCAAGTCTCCTGGGGCGTGTGCTGGGCCCCCGTCAGAGGAGGAAGCAGCCTGGTAAACGGTGTGCCAGGCCTGAGATCCGGAGGCCACCCACAGCCGGGTCCCTGTCCTGCCCAGGCCCCCCGAGGGAGGACGATGGTCGGGCAGTGGCGAGCGGGGTGGGGCTGGCGCCGAGCCTGCCCTTGGATGCCCCGGGGAAGGGCGCCGGGGGATGGGCTGCCCCTGGCCAGGTCTGAGGGACCGACCCAGCTCGGGGCTGTCGGGGGCAGAGAGAGAACCCCCCTCCGCCCTTTCCCTTCAGGTTCTTAGGGCTGGCCAAATCCTTCCCAAGACAGCTTGTCTGGAGAAAATCAGACCCAGCTGAAGAACATGTGTCCATGGGGGAAACCCGGGAAACTGAGTCTCCCCACACAATAGCAGAGATTCTCATCTTGCATCCTCTCCTGAGCTAATGACAAAGGTGGATGTCCCGGGTGGGTGGGCCTGTGGAATGGGAGAGGGGAGGAAGTCTATTGTCATGCAGAGGGACATGGAAAGACTTGTCTGAAGCTTATCCCCTGCACTGGGGTCAGGTCGGGAAGGGACGGCACAGAGGTGAGCAGGAACCAACCGGCCTCTCTGTGGTGGGGCTGGCCCCGGGGCAGGCGTGGGGGTGATGGCTGGAAGTGGGATGGCGCGTGAGTTGGCACCAGCCAGCGGTGGAGGCAGAGACTCAGAGGTCAGGGATCTCTCTCTCTGTCTCTGTCTCTCTCTCTCTCCCTCAGGGAGCTGAGGAGAGTAAGGTGGCGCCCCCTGCCCACCTCGCCTACCTCTCCATGGGCCCTTCTTTCTCTGGCCGCTCCGGGAGCCCTGCGGGCTTGGGTTCAACCCCCCACACACCGCACAGGCCAAGGGCGCATGCGCGACCGCCGGGGCCTAGGGCTGGCCTCGGGGGGCGGGGTGTTCCTCAGTGAAGGCCCCGCCCTCCCTCCAGGCTCTGACCCAGCTGCAGCTCTTCCATCGCCGCCCTTCTGGACTCGGCTTCAGCTGTCTCCCTCCCCTCCCCCACTCCCACTCAGCTTGCAGGCCGCTTCCCTGCCTTGAAAGCATGGCTCTGGCCCTGAGGGCCACAGACCTACTGGGCTTCAAGCTCAAGGCTCTGCCTGGGCCTGCTGCTTCGGCCAGGGGCTCATTTTTTCCTGGAAAGACAAAGCCATGGCCTCACCCCACGCCTGCAATTTGCCACGGCAGGCAGCCCAGATGTAGGAAAGGCTCTGTGGAGTCAGAAGTGCCGAGACAGGCAGATGGCACCAGAGGGTTTGGGGGCCAGGGCGGAACTGGGCTAGCCCCTCCTCCCGGGAGTCGGGGAGGCCCGGCCTTCCTAGTGCCCAGGCCACGGCTCCGGGGAGAAACCCGCCATGGAGGGCACGCGGGAGGCCCTCTGCCTGAGGTGGCAGGTGTCACGCCAGGGCCACTGCAAGCCTGGCTCGGCTTGCCTGCTTTCTCCAAAGGAGGCTGGCCGACCAGCCGAACCTGGCACCTGGGCCAGGCCCCTTCCAAGGGGACGAGTTGCAGAGGATAGAGCCCTGGGGGCGGCTGCCAAGTCTCCTGGGGCGTGTGCTGGGCCCCCGTCAGAGGAGGAAGCAGCCTGGTAAACGGTGTGCCAGGCCTGAGATCTGGAGGCCTCCCACAGCCGGGTCCCTGTCCTGCCCAGGCCCCCCGAGGGAGGACGATGGTCGGGCAGTGGCGAGCGGGGTGGGGCTGGCGCCGAGCCTGCCCTTGGATGCCCCGGGGAAGGGCGCCGGGGGATGGGCTGCCCCTGGCCAGGTCTGAGGGACCGACCCAGCTCGGGGCTGTCGGGGGCAGAGAGAGAACCCCCCTCCGCCCTTTCCCTTCAGGTTCTTAGGGCTGGCCAAATCCTTCCCAAGACAGCTTGTCTGGAGAAAATCAGACCCAGCTGAAGAACATGTGTCCATGGGGGAAACCCGGGAAACTGAGTCTCCCCACACAATAGCAGAGATTCTCATCTTGCATCCTCTCCTGAGCTAATGACAAAGGTGGATGTCCCGGGTGGGTGGGCCTGTGGAATGGGAGAGGGGAGGAAGTCTATTGTCATGCAGAGGGACATGGAAAGACTTGTCTGAAGCTTATCCCCTGCACTGGGGTCAGGTCGGGAAGGGACGGCACAGAGGTGAGCAGGAACCAACCGGCCTCTCTGTGGTGGGGCTGGCCCCGGGGCAGGCGTGGGGGTGATGGCTGGAAGTGGGATGGCGCGTGAGTTGGCACCAGCCAGCGGTGGAGGCAGAGACTCAGAGTTCAGGGATCTCTCTCTCTGTCTCTGTCTCTCTCTCTCTCCCTCAGGGAGCTGAGGAGAGTAAGGTGGCGCCCCCTGCCCACCTCGCCTACCTCTCCATGGGCCCTTCTTTCTCTGGCCGCTCCGGGAGCCCTGCGGGCTTGGGTTCAAGCCCCCACACACAGCACAGGCCAAGGGCGCATGCGCGACCGCCGGGGCCTAGGGCTGGTCTCGGGGGGGGGGGGGGTCCTCAGTGAAGGCCCCGCCCTCCCTCCAGGCTCTGACCCAGCTGCAGCTCTTCCATCGCCGCCCTTCTGGACTCGGCTTCAGCTGTCTCCCTCCCCTCCCCCACTCCCACTCAGCTTGCAGGCCGCTTCCCTGCCTTGAAAGCATGGCTCTGGCCCTGAGGGCCACAGACCTACTGGGCTTCAAGCTCAAGGCTCTGCCTGGGCCTGCTGCTTCGGCCAGGGGCTCATTTTTTCCTGGAAAGACAAAGCCATGGCCTCACCCCACGCCTGCACTTTGCCACGGCAGGCAGCCCAGATGTAGGAAAGGCTCTGTGGAGTCAGAAGTGCCGAGACAGGCAGATGGCACCAGAGGGTTTGGGGGCCAGGGCGCAAGTGGGCTAGCCCCTCCTCCCGGGAGTCGGGGAGGCCCGGCCTTCCTAGTGCCCAGGCCACGGCTCCGGGGAGAAACCCGCCATGGAGGGCACGCGGGAGGCCCTCTGCCTGAGGTGGCAGGTGTCACGCCAGGGCCACTGCAAGCCTGGCTCGGCTTGCCTGCTTTCTCCAAAGGAGGCTGGCCGACCAGCCGAACCTGGCACCTGGGCCAGGCCCCTTCCAAGGGGACGAGTTGCAGAGGATAGAGCCCTGGGGGCGGCTGCCAAGTCTCCTGGGGCGTGTGCTGGGCCCCCGTCAGAGGAGGAAGCAGCCTGGTAAACGGTGTGCCAGGCCTGAGATCCGGAGGCCACCCACAGCCGGGTCCCTGTCCTGCCCAGGCCCCCCGAGGGAGGACGATGGTCGGGCAGTGGCGAGCGGGGTGGGGCTGGCGCCGAGCCTGCCCTTGGATGCCCCGGGGAAGGGCGCCGGGGGATGGGCTGCCCCTGGCCAGGTCTGAGGGACCGACCCAGCTCGGGGCTGTCGGGGGCAGAGAGAGAACCCCCCTCCGCCCTTTCCCTTCAGGTTCTTAGGGCTGGCCAAATCCTTCCCAAGACAGCTTGTCTGGAGAAAATCAGACCCAGCTGAAGAACATGTGTCCATGGGGGAAACCCGGGAAACTGAGTCTCCCCACACAATAGCAGAGATTCTCATCTTGCATCCTCTCCTGAGCTAATGACAAAGGTGGATGTCCCGGGTGGGTGGGCCTGTGGAATGGGAGAGGGGAGGAAGTCTATTGTCATGCAGAGGGACATGGAAAGACTTGTCTGAAGCTTATCCCCTGCACTGGGGTCAGGTCGGGAAGGGACGGCACAGAGGTGAGCAGGAACCAACCGGCCTCTCTGTGGTGGGGCTG
Organism: Diceros bicornis minor; assembly: GCF_020826845.1. Classification (NCBI taxonomy): domain Eukaryota; kingdom Metazoa; phylum Chordata; class Mammalia; order Perissodactyla; family Rhinocerotidae; genus Diceros; species Diceros bicornis. The sequence continues at coordinate 17,395 of NW_026691699.1, forward strand.
GCCCCGGGGCAGGCGTGGGGGTGATGGCTGGAAGTGGGATGGCGCGTGAGTTGGCACCAGCCAGCGGTGGAGGCAGAGACTCAGAGGTCAGGGATCTCTCTCTCTGTCTCTGTCTCTCTCTCTCTCCCTCAGGGAGCTGAGGAGAGTAAGGTGGCGCCCCCTGCCCACCTCGCCTACCTCTCCATGGGCCCTTCTTTCTCTGGCCGCTCCGGGAGCCCTGCGGGCTTGGGTTCAACCCCCCACACACCGCACAGGCCAAGGGCGCATGCGCGACCGCCGGGGCCTAGGGCTGGCCTCGGGGGGCGGGGTGTTCCTCAGTGAAGGCCCCGCCCTCCCTCCAGGCTCTGACCCAGCTGCAGCTCTTCCATCGCCGCCCTTCTGGACTCGGCTTCAGCTGTCTCCCTCCCCTCCCCCACTCCCACTCAGCTTGCAGGCCGCTTCCCTGCCTTGAAAGCATGGCTCTGGCCCTGAGGGCCACAGACCTACTGGGCTTCAAGCTCAAGGCTCTGCCTGGGCCTGCTGCTTCGGCCAGGGGCTCATTTTTTCCTGGAAAGACAAAGCCATGGCCTCACCCCACGCCTGCAATTTGCCACGGCAGGCAGCCCAGATGTAGGAAAGGCTCTGTGGAGTCAGAAGTGCCGAGACAGGCAGATGGCACCAGAGGGTTTGGGGGCCAGGGCGGAACTGGGCTAGCCCCTCCTCCCGGGAGTCGGGGAGGCCCGGCCTTCCTAGTGCCCAGGCCACGGCTCCGGGGAGAAACCCGCCATGGAGGGCACGCGGGAGGCCCTCTGCCTGAGGTGGCAGGTGTCACGCCAGGGCCACTGCAAGCCTGGCTCGGCTTGCCTGCTTTCTCCAAAGGAGGCTGGCCGACCAGCCGAACCTGGCACCTGGGCCAGGCCCCTTCCAAGGGGACGAGTTGCAGAGGATAGAGCCCTGGGGGCGGCTGCCAAGTCTCCTGGGGCGTGTGCTGGGCCCCCGTCAGAGGAGGAAGCAGCCTGGTAAACGGTGTGCCAGGCCTGAGATCTGGAGGCCTCCCACAGCCGGGTCCCTGTCCTGCCCAGGCCCCCCGAGGGAGGACGATGGTCGGGCAGTGGCGAGCGGGGTGGGGCTGGCGCCGAGCCTGCCCTTGGATGCCCCGGGGAAGGGCGCCGGGGGATGGGCTGCCCCTGGCCAGGTCTGAGGGACCGACCCAGCTCGGGGCTGTCGGGGGCAGAGAGAGAACCCCCCTCCGCCCTTTCCCTTCAGGTTCTTAGGGCTGGCCAAATCCTTCCCAAGACAGCTTGTCTGGAGAAAATCAGACCCAGCTGAAGAACATGTGTCCATGGGGGAAACCCGGGAAACTGAGTCTCCCCACACAATAGCAGAGATTCTCATCTTGCATCCTCTCCTGAGCTAATGACAAAGGTGGATGTCCCGGGTGGGTGGGCCTGTGGAATGGGAGAGGGGAGGAAGTCTATTGTCATGCAGAGGGACATGGAAAGACTTGTCTGAAGCTTATCCCCTGCACTGGGGTCAGGTCGGGAAGGGACGGCACAGAGGTGAGCAGGAACCAACCGGCCTCTCTGTGGTGGGGCTGGCCCCGGGGCAGGCGTGGGGGTGATGGCTGGAAGTGGGATGGCGCGTGAGTTGGCACCAGCCAGCGGTGGAGGCAGAGACTCAGAGGTCAGGGATCTCTCTCTCTGTCTCTGTCTCTCTCTCTCTCCCTCAGGGAGCTGAGGAGAGTAAGGTGGCGCCCCCTGCCCACCTCGCCTACCTCTCCATGGGCCCTTCTTTCTCTGGCCGCTCCGGGAGCCCTGCGGGCTTGGGTTCAACCCCCCACACACCGCACAGGCCAAGGGCGCATGCGCGACCGCCGGGGCCTAGGGCTGGCCTCGGGGGGCGGGGTGTTCCTCAGTGAAGGCCCCGCCCTCCCTCCAGGCTCTGACCCAGCTGCAGCTCTTCCATCGCCGCCCTTCTGGACTCGGCTTCAGCTGTCTCCCTCCCCTCCCCCACTCCCACTCAGCTTGCAGGCCGCTTCCCTGCCTTGAAAGCATGGCTCTGGCCCTGAGGGCCACAGACCTACTGGGCTTCAAGCTCAAGGCTCTGCCTGGGCCTGCTGCTTCGGCCAGGGGCTCATTTTTTCCTGGAAAGACAAAGCCATGGCCTCACCCCACGCCTGCAATTTGCCACGGCAGGCAGCCCAGATGTAGGAAAGGCTCTGTGGAGTCAGAAGTGCCGAGACAGGCAGATGGCACCAGAGGGTTTGGGGGCCAGGGCGGAACTGGGCTAGCCCCTCCTCCCGGGAGTCGGGGAGGCCCGGCCTTCCTAGTGCCCAGGCCACGGCTCCGGGGAGAAACCCGCCATGGAGGGCACGCGGGAGGCCCTCTGCCTGAGGTGGCAGGTGTCACGCCAGGGCCACTGCAAGCCTGGCTCGGCTTGCCTGCTTTCTCCAAAGGAGGCTGGCCGACCAGCCGAACCTGGCACCTGGGCCAGGCCCCTTCCAAGGGGACGAGTTGCAGAGGATAGAGCCCTGGGGGCGGCTGCCAAGTCTCCTGGGGCGTGTGCTGGGCCCCCGTCAGAGGAGGAAGCAGCCTGGTAAACGGTGTGCCAGGCCTGAGATCTGGAGGCCTCCCACAGCCGGGTCCCTGTCCTGCCCAGGCCCCCCGAGGGAGGACGATGGTCGGGCAGTGGCGAGCGGGGGTGGGGCTGGCGCCGAGCCTGCCCTTGGATGCCCCGGGGAAGGGCGCCGGGGGATGGGCTGCCCCTGGCCAGGTCTGAGGGACCGACCCAGCTCGGGGCTGTCGGGGGCAGAGAGAGAACCCCCCTCCGCCCTTTCCCTTCAGGTTCTTAGGGCTGGCCAAATCCTTCCCAAGACAGCTTGTCTGGAGAAAATCAGACCCAGCTGAAGAACATGTGTCCATGGGGGAAACCCGGGAAACTGAGTCTCCCCACACAATAGCAGAGATTCTCATCTTGCATCCTCTCCTGAGCTAATGACAAAGGTGGATGTCCCGGGTGGGTGGGCCTGTGGAATGGGAGAGGGGAGGAAGTCTATTGTCATGCAGAGGGACATGGAAAGACTTGTCTGAAGCTTATCCCCTGCACTGGGTCAGGTCGGGAAGGGACGGCACAGAGGTGAGCAGGAACCAACCGGCCTCTCTGTGGTGGGGCTGGCCCCGGGGCAGGCGTGGGGGTGATGGCTGGAAGTGGGATGGCGCGTGAGTTGGCACCAGCCAGCGGTGGAGGCAGAGACTCAGAGGTCAGGGATCTCTCTCTCTGTCTCTGTCTCTCTCTCTCTCCCTCAGGGAGCTGAGGAGAGTAAGGTGGCGCCCCCTGCCACACCTCGCCTACCTCTCCATGGGCCCTTCTTTCTCTGGCCGCTCCGGGAGCCCTGCGGGCTTGGGTTCAACCCCCCACACACCGCACAGGCCAAGGGCGCATGCGCGACCGCCGGGGCCTAGGGCTGGCCTCGGGGGCGGGGTGTTCCTCAGTGAAGGCCCCCGCCCTCCCTCCAGGCTCTGACCCAGCTGCAGCTCTTCCATCGCCGCCCTTCTGGACTCGGCTTCAGCTGTCTCCCTCCCCTCCCCCACTCCCACTCAGCTTGCAGGCCGCTTCCCTGCCTTGAAAGCATGGCTCTGGCCCTGAGGGCCACAGACCTACTGGGCTTCAAGCTCAAGGCTCTGCCTGGGCCTGCTGCTTCGGCCAGGGGCTCATTTTTTCCTGAAAGACAAAGCCATGGCCTCACCCCCACGCCTGCAATTTGCCACGGCAGGCAGCCCAGATGTAGGAAAGGCTCTGTGGAGTCAGAAGTGCCGAGACAGGCAGATGGCACCAGAGGGTTTGGGGGCCAGGGCGGAACTGGGCTAGCCCCTCCTCCCGGGAGTCGGGGAGGCCCGGCCTTCCTAGTGCCCAGGCCACGGCTCCGGGGAGAAACCCGCCATGGAGGGCACGCGGGAGGCCCTCTGCCTGAGGTGGCAGGTGTCACGCCAGGGCCACTGCAAGCCTGGCTCGGCTTGCCTGCTTTCTCCAAAAGGAGGCTGGCCGACCAGCCGAACCTGGCACCTGGGCCAGGCCCCTTCCAAGGGGACGAGTTGCAGAGGATAGAGCCCTGGGGGCGGCTGCCAAGTCTCCTGGGGCGTGTGCTGGGCCCCCCGTCAGAGGAGGAAGCAGCCTGGTAAACGGTGTGCCAGGCCTGAGATCTGGAGGCCTCCCCACAGCCGGGTCCCTGTCCTGCCCAGGCCCCCCGAGGGAGGACGATGGTCGGGCAGTGGCGAGCGGGGTGGGGCTGGCGCCGAGCCTGCCTTGGATGCCCCGGGGAAGGGCGCCGGGGGATGGGCTGCCCCTGGCCAGGTCTGAGGGACCGACCCAGCTCGGGGCTGTCGGGGGCAGAGAGAGAACCCCCCCTCCGCCCTTTCCCTTCAGGTTCTTAGGGCTGGCCAAATCCTTCCCAAGACAGCTTGTCTGGAGAAAATCAGACCCAGCTGAAGAACATGTGTCCATGGGGGAACCCGGGAAACTGAGTCTCCCCACACAATAGCAGAGATTCTCATCTTGCATCCTCTCCTGAGCTAATGACAAAGGTGGATGTCCCGGGTGGGTGGGCCTGTGAAATGGGAGAGGGGAGGAAGTCTATTGTCATGCAGAGGGACATGGAAAGACTTGTCTGAAGCTTATCCCCTGCACTGGGGTCAGGTCGGGAAGGGACGGCACAGAGGTGAGCAGGAACCAACCGGCCTCTCTGTGGTGGGGCTGGCCCCGGGGCAGGCGTGGGGGGTGATGGCTGGAAGTGGGATGGCGCGTGAGTTGGCACCAGCCAGCGGTGGAGGCAGAGACTCAGAGGTCAGGGATCTCTCTCTCTGTCTCTGTCTCTGTCTCTCTCCCTCAGGGAGCTGAGGAGAGTAAGGTGGCGCCCCCTGCCCACCTCGCCTACCTCTCCATGGCCCTTCTTTCTCTGGCCGCTCCGGGAGCCCTGCGGGCTTGGGTTCAAGCCCCCACACACCGCACAGGCCAAGGGCGCATGCGCGACCGCCGGGGCCTAGGGCTGGCCTCGGGGGGGGGGGGTCCTCATTGAAGGCCCCGCCCTCCCTCCAGGCTCTGACCCAGCTGCAGCTCTTCCATCGCCGCCCTTCTGGACTCGGCTTCAGCTGTCTCCCTCCCCTCCCCCACTCCCACTCAGCTTGCAGGCCGCTTCCCTGCCTTGAAAGCATGGCTCTGGCCCTGAGGGCCACAGACCTACTGGGCTTCAAGCTCAAGGCTCTGCCTGGGCCTGCTGCTTCGGCCAGGGGCTCATTTTTTCCTGGAAAGACAAAGCCATGGCCTCACCCCACGCCTGCACTTTGCCACGGCAGGCAGCCCAGATGTAGGAAAGGCTCTGTGGAGTCAGAAGTGCCGAGACAGGCAGATGGCACCAGAGGGTTTGGGGGCCAGGGCGCAACTGGGCTAGCCCCTCCTCCCGGGAGTCGGGGAGGCCCGGCCTTCCTAGTGCCCAGGCCACGGCTCCGGGGAGAAACCCGCCATGGAGGGCACGCGGGAGGCCCTCTGCCTGAGGTGGCAGGTGTCACGCCAGGGCCACTGCAAGCCTGGCTCGGCTTGCCTGCTTTCTCCAAAGGAGGCTGGCCGACCAGCCGAACCTGGCACCTGGGCCAGGCCCCTTCCAAGGGGACGAGTTGCAGAGGATAGAGCCCTGGGGGCGGCTGCCAAGTCTCCTGGGGCGTGTGCTGGGCCCCCGTCAGAGGAGGAAGCAGCCTGGTAAACGGTGTGCCAGGCCTGAGATCTGGAGGCCTCCCACAGCCGGGTCCCTGTCCTGCCCAGGCCCCCCGAGGGAGGACGATGGTCGGGCAGTGGCGAGCGGGGTGGGGCTGGCGCCGAGCCTGCCCTTGGATGCCCCGGGGAAGGGCGCCGGGGGATGGGCTGCCCCTGGCCAGGTCTGAGGGACCGACCCAGCTCGGGGCTGTCGGGGGCAGAGAGAGAACCCCCCTCCGCCCTTTCCCTTCAGGTTCTTAGGGCTGGCCAAATCCTTCCCAAGACAGCTTGTCTGGAGAAAATCAGACCCAGCTGAAGAACATGTGTCCATGGGGGAAACCCGGGAAACTGAGTCTCCCCACACAATAGCAGAGATTCTCATCTTGCATCCTCTCCTGAGCTAATGACAAAGGTGGATGTCCCGGGTGGGTGGGCCTGTGGAATGGGAGAGGGGAGGAAGTCTATTGTCATGCAGAGGGACATGGAAAGACTTGTCTGAAGCTTATCCCCTGCACTGGGGTCAGGTCGGGAAGGGACGGCACAGAGGTGAGCAGGAACCAACCGGCCTCTCTGTGGTGGGGCTGGCCCCGGGGCAGGCGTGGGGGTGATGGCTGGAAGTGGGATGGCGCGTGAGTTGGCACCAGCCAGCAGTGGAGGCAGAGACTCAGAGGTCAGGGATCTCTCTCTCTGTCTCTGTCTCTGTCTCTCTCCCTCAGGGAGCTGAGGAGAGTAAGGTGGCGCCCCCTGCCCACCTCGCCTACCTCTCCATGGGCCCTTCTTTCTCTGGCCGCTCCGGGAGCCCTGCGGGCTTGGGTTCAAGCCCCCACACACCGCACAGGCCAAGGGCGCATGCGCGACCGCCGGGGCCTAGGGCTGGCCTCGGGGGGGGGGGGGTCCTCAGTGAAGGCCCCGCCCTCCCTCCAGGCTCTGACCCAGCTGCAGCTCTTCCATCGCCGCCCTTCTGGACTCGGCTTCAGCTGTCTCCCTCCCCTCCCCCACTCCCACTCAGCTTGCAGGCCGCTTCCCTGCCTTGAAAGCATGGCTCTGGCCCTGAGGGCCACAGACCTACTGGGCTTCAAGCTCAAGGCTCTGCCTGGGCCTGCTGCTTCGGCCAGGGGCTCATTTTTTCCTGGAAAGACAAAGCCATGGCCTCACCCCACGCCTGCACTTTGCCACGGCAGGCAGCCCAGATGTAGGAAAGGCTCTGTGGAGTCAGAAGTGCCGAGACAGGCAGATGGCACCAGAGGGTTTGGGGGCCAGGGCGCAAGTGGGCTAGCCCCTCCTCCCGGGAGTCGGGGAGGCCCGGCCTTCCTAGTGCCCAGGCCACGGCTCCGGGGAGAAACCCGCCATGGAGGGCACGCGGGAGGCCCTCTGCCTGAGGTGGCAGGTGTCACGCCAGGGCCACTGCAAGCCTGGCTCGGCTTGCCTGCTTTCTCCAAAGGAGGCTGGCCGACCAGCCGAACCTGGCACCTGGGCCAGGCCCCTTCCAAGGGGACGAGTTGCAGAGGATAGAGCCCTGGGGGCGGCTGCCAAGTCTCCTGGGGCGTGTGCTGGGCCCCCGTCAGAGGAGGAAGCAGCCTGGTAAACGGGTGTGCCAGGCCTGAGATCTGGAGGCCTCCCACACCCGGGTCACTGTCCTGCCCAGGCCCCCCGAGGGAGGACGATGGTCGGGCAGTGGCGAGCGTGGTGGGGCTGGCGCCGAGCCTGCCCTTGGATGCCCCGGGGAAGGGCGCCGGGGGATGGGCTGCCCCTGGCCAGGTCTGAGGGACCGACCCAGCTCGGGGCTGTCGGGGGCAGAGAGAGAACCCCCCTCCGCCCTTTCCCTTCAGGTTCTTAGGGCTGGCCAAATCCTTCCCAAGACAGCTTGTCTGGAGAAAATCAGACCCAGCTGAAGAACATGTGTCCATGGGGGAAACCCGGGAAACTGAGTCTCCCCACACAATAGCAGAGATTCTCATCTTGCATCCTCTCCTGAGCTAATGACAAAGGTGGATGTCCCGGGTGGGTGGGCCTGTGGAATGGGAGAGGGGAGGAAGTCTATTGTCATGCAGAGGGACATGGAAAGACTTGTCTGAAGCTTATCCCCTGCACTGGGGTCAGGTCGGGAAGGGACGGCACAGAGGTGAGCAGGAACCAACCGGCCTCTCTGTGGTGGGGCTGGCCCCGGGGCAGGCGTGGGGGTGATGGCTGGAAGTGGGATGGCGCGTGAGTTGGCACCAGCCAGCGGTGGAGGCAGAGACTCAGAGGTCAGGGATCTCTCTCTCTGTCTCTGTCTCTGTCTCTCTCCCTCAGGGAGCTGAGGAGAGTAAGGTGGCGCCCCCTGCCCACCTCGCCTACCTCTCCATGGGCCCTTCTTTCTCTGGCCGCTCCGGGAGCCCTGCGGGCTTGGGTTCAAGCCCCCACACACCGCACAGGCCAAGGGCGCATGCGCTACCGCCGGGGCCTAGGGCTGGTCTCGGGTGGGGGGGGGGTCCTCAGTGAAGGCCCCGCCCTCCCTCCAGGCTCTGACCCAGCTGCAGCTCTTCCATCGCCGCCCTTCTGGACTCGGCTTCAGCTGTCTCCCTCCCCTCCCCCACTCCCACTCAGCTTGCAGGCCGCTTCCCTGCCTTGAAAGCATGGCTCTGGCCCTGAGGGCCACAGACCTACTGGGCTTCAAGCTCAAGGCTCTGCCTGGGCCTGCTGCTTCGGCCAGGGGCTCATTTTTTCCTGGAAAGACAAAGCCATGGCCTCACCCCACGCCTGCACTTTGCCACGGCAGGCAGCCCAGATGTAGGAAAGGCTCTGTGGAGTCAGAAGTGCCGAGACAGGCAGATGGCACCAGAGGGTTTGGGGGCCAGGGCGCAAGTGGGCTAGCCCCTCCTCCCGGGAGTCGGGGAGGCCCGGCCTTCCTAGTGCCCAGGCCACGGCTCCGGGGAGAAACCCGCCATGGAGGGCACGCGGGAGGCCCTCTGCCTGAGGTGGCAGGTGTCACGCCAGGGCCACTGCAAGCCTGGCTCGGCTTGCCTGCTTTCTCCAAAGGAGGCTGGCCGACCAGCCGAACCTGGCACCAGGGCCAGGCCCCTTCCAAGGGGACGAGTTGCAGAGGATAGAGCCCTGGGGGCGGCTGCCAAGTCTCCTGGGGCGTGTGCTGGGCCCCCGTCAGAGGAGGAAGCAGCCTGGTAAACGGTGTGCCAGGCCTGAGATCTGGAGGCCTCCCACACCCGGGTCCCTGTCCTGCCCAGGCCCCCCGAGGGAGGACGATGGTCGGGCAGTGGCGAGCGGGGTGGGGCTGGCGCCGAGCCTGCCCTTGGATGCCCCGGGGAAGGGCGCCGGGGGATGGGCTGCCCCTGGCCAGGTCTGAGGGACCGACCCAGCTCGGGGCTGTCGGGGGCAGAGAGAGAACCCCCCTCCGCCCTTTCCCTTCAGGTTCTTAGGGCTGGCCAAATCCTTCCCAAGACAGCTTGTCTGGAGAAAATCAGACCCAGCTGAAGAACATGTGTCCATGGGGGAAACCCGGGAAACTGAGTCTCCCCACACAATAGCAGAGATTCTCATCTTGCATCCTCTCCTGAGCTAATGACAAAGGTGGATGTCCCGGGTGGGTGGGCCTGTGGAATGGGAGAGGGGAGGAAGTCTATTGTCATGCAGAGGGACATGGAAAGACTTGTCTGAAGCTTATCCCCTGCACTGGGGTCCGGTCAGGAAGGGACGGCACAGAGGTGAGCAGGAACCAACCGGCCTCTCTGTGGTGGGGCTGGCCCCGGGGCAGGCGTGGGGGTGATGGCTGGAAGTGGGATGGCGCGTGAGTTGGCACCAGCCAGCGGTGGAGGCAGAGACTCAGAGGTCAGGGATCTCTCTCTCTGTCTCTGTCTCTGTCTCTCTCCCTCAGGGAGCTGAGGAGAGTAAGGTGGCGCCCCCTGCCCACCTCGCCTACCTCTCCATGGGCCCTTCTTTCTCTGGCCGCTCCGGGAGCCCTGCGGGCTTGGGTTCAAGCCCCCACACACCGCACAGGCCAAGGGCGCATGCGCGACCGCCGGGGCCTAGGGCTGGCCTGGGGGGGGGGTCCTCAGTGAAGGCCCCGCCCTCCCTCCAGGCTCTGACCCAGCTGCAGCTCTTCCATCGCCGCCCTTCTGGACTCGGCTTCAGCTGTCTCCCTCCCCTCCCCCACTCCCACTCAGCTTGCAGGCCGCTTCCCTGCCTTGAAAGCATGGCTCTGGCCCTGAGGGCCACAGACCTACTGGGCTTCAAGCTCAAGGCTCTGCCTGGGCCTGCTGCTTCGGCCAGGGGCTCATTTTTTCCTGGTTAGACAAAGCCATGGCCTCACCCCACGCCTGCACTTTGCCACGGCAGGCAGCCCAGATGTAGGAAAGGCTCTGTGGAGTCAGAAGTGCCGAGACAGGCAGATGGCACCAGAGGGTTTGGGGGCCAGGGCGCAACTGGGCTAGCCCCTCCTCCCGGGAGTCGGGGAGGCCCGGCCTTCCTAGTGCCCAGGCCACGGCTCCGGGGAGAAACCCGCCATGGAGGGCACGCGGGAGGCCCTCTGCCTGAGGTGGCAGGTGTCACGCCAGGGCCACTGCAAGCCTGGCTCGGCTTGCCTGCTTTCTCCAAAGGAGGCTGGCCGACCAGCCGAACCTGGCACCTGGGCCAGGCCCCTTCCAAGGGGACGAGTTGCAGAGGATAGAGCCCTGGGGGCGGCTGCCAAGTCTCCTGGGGCGTGTGCTGGGCCCCCGTCAGAGGAGGAAGCAGCCTGGTAAACGGGTGTGCCAGGCCTGAGATCTGGAGGCCTCCCACAGCCGGGTCCCTGTCCTGCCCAGGCCCCCCGAGGGAGGACGATGGTCGGGCAGTGGCGAGCGGGGTGGGGCTGGCGCCGAGCCTGCCCTTGGATGCCCCGGGGAAGGGCGCCGGGGGATGGGCTGCCCCTGGCCAGGTCTGAGGGACCGACCCAGCTCGGGGCTGTCGGGGGCAGAGAGAGAACCCCCCTCCGCCCTTTCCCTTCAGGTTCTTAGGGCTGGCCAAATCCTTCCCAAGACAGCTTGTCTGGAGAAAATCAGACCCAGCTGAAGAACATGTGTCCATGGGGGAAACCCGGGAAACTGAGTCTCCCCACACAATAGCAGAGATTCTCATCTTGCATCCTCTCCTGAGCTAATGACAAAGGTGGATGTCCCGGGTGGGTGGGCCTGTGGAATGGGAGAGGGGAGGAAGTCTATTGTCATGCAGAGGGACATGGAAAGACTTGTCTGAAGCTTATCCCCTGCACTGGGGTCAGGTCGGGAAGGGACGGCACAGAGGTGAGCAGGAACCAACCGGCCTCTCTGTGGTGGGGCTGGCCCCGGGGCAGGCGTGGGGGTGATGGCTGGAAGTGGGATGGCGCGTGAGTTGGCACCAGCCAGCAGTGGAGGCAGAGACTCAGAGGTCAGGGATCTCTCTCTCTGTCTCTGTCTCTGTCTCTCTCCCTCAGGGAGCTGAGGAGAGTAAGGTGGCGCCCCCTGCCCACCTCGCCTACCTCTCCATGGGCCCTTCTTTCTCTGGCCGCTCCGGGAGCCCTGCGGGCTTGGGTTCAAGCCCCCACACACCGCACAGGCCAAGGGCGCATGCGCGACCGCCGGGGCCTAGGGCTGGCCTCGGGGGGGGGGGGGTCCTCAGTGAAGGCCCCGCCCTCCCTCCAGGCTCTGACCCAGCTGCAGCTCTTCCATCGCCGCCCTTCTGGACTCGGCTTCAGCTGTCTCCCTCCCCTCCCCCACTCCCACTCAGCTTGCAGGCCGCTTCCCTGCCTTGAAAGCATGGCTCTGGCCCTGAGGGCCACAGACCTACTGGGCTTCAAGCTCAAGGCTCTGCCTGGGCCTGCTGCTTCGGCCAGGGGCTCATTTTTTCCTGGAAAGACAAAGCCATGGCCTCACCCCACGCCTGCACTTTGCCACGGCAGGCAGCCCAGATGTAGGAAAGGCTCTGTGGAGTCAGAAGTGCCGAGACAGGCAGATGGCACCAGAGGGTTTGGGGGCCAGGGCGCAACTGGGCTAGCCCCTCCTCCCGGGAGTCGGGGAGGCCCGGCCTTCCTAGTGCCCAGGCCACGGCTCCGGGGAGAAACCCGCCATGGAGGGCACGCGGGAGGCCCTCTGCCTGAGGTGGCAGGTGTCACGCCAGGGCCACTGCAAGCCTGGCTCGGCTTGCCTGCTTTCTCCAAAGGAGGCTGGCCGACCAGCCGAACCTGGCACCTGGGCCAGGCCCCTTCCAAGGGGACGAGTTGCAGAGGATAGAGCCCTGGGGGCGACTGCCAAGTCTCCTGGGGCGTGTGCTGGGCCCCCGTCAGAGGAGGAAGCAGCCTGGTAAACGGTGTGCCAGGCCTGAGATCTGGAGGCCTCCCACACCCGGGTCACTGTCCTGCCCAGGCCCCCCGAGGGAGGACGATGGTCGGGCAGTGGCGAGCGTGGTGGGGCTGGCGCCGAGCCTGCCCTTGGATGCCCCGGGGAAGGGCGCCGGGGGATGGGCTGCCCCTGGCCAGGTCTGAGGGACCGACCCAGCTCGGGGCTGTCGGGGGCAGAGAGAGAACCCCCCTCCGCCCTTTCCCTTCAGGTTCTTAGGGCTGGCCAAATCCTTCCCAAGACAGCTTGTCTGGAGAAAATCAGACCCAGCTGAAGAACATGTGTCCATGGGGGAAACCCGGGAAACTGAGTCTCCCCACACAATAGCAGAGATTCTCATCTTGCATCCTCTCCTGAGCTAATGACAAAGGTGGATGTCCCGGTGGGTGGGCCTGTGGAATGGGAGAGGGGAGGAAGTCTATTGTCATGCAGAGGGACATGGAAAGACTTGTCTGAAGCTTATCCCCTGCACTGGGGTCAGGTCGGGAAGGGACGGCACAGAGGTGAGCAGGAACCAACCGGCCTCTCTGTGGTGGGGCTGGCCCCGGGGCAGGCGTGGGGGTGATGGCTGGAAGTGGGATGGCGCGTGAGTTGGCACCAGCCAGCGGTGGAGGCAGAGACTCAGAGGTCAGGGATCTCTCTCTCTGTCTCTGTCTCTGTCTCTCTCCCTCAGGGAGCTGAGGAGAGTAAGGTGGCGCCCCCTGCCCACCTCGCCTACCTCTCCATGGGCCCTTCTTTCTCTGGCCGCTCCGGGAGCCCTGCGGGCTTGGGTTCAAGCCCCCACACACCGCACAGGCCAAGGGCGCATGCGCTACCGCCGGGGCCTAGGGCTGGTCTCGGGTGGGGGGGGGGGGTCCTCAGTGAAGGCCCCGCCCTCCCTCCAGGCTCTGACCCAGCTGCAGCTCTTCCATCGCCGCCCTTCTGGACTCGGCTTCAGCTGTCTCCCTCCCCTCCCCCACTCCCACTCAGCTTGCAGGCCGCTTCCCTGCCTTGAAAGCATGGCTCTGGCCCTGAGGGCCACAGACCTACTGGGCTTCAAGCTCAAGGCTCTGCCTGGGCCTGCTGCTTCGGCCAGGGGCTCATTTTTTCCTGGAAAGACAAAGCCATGGCCTCACCCCACGCCTGCACTTTGCCACGGCAGGCAGCCCAGATGTAGGAAAGGCTCTGTGGAGTCAGAAGTGCCGAGACAGGCAGATGGCACCAGAGGGTTTGGGGGCCAGGGCGCAAGTGGGCTAGCCCCTCCTCCGGGAGTCGGGGAGGCCCGGCCTTCCTAGTGCCCAGGCCACGGCTCCGGGGAGAAACCCGCCATGGAGGGCACGCGGGAGGCCCTCTGCCTGAGGTGGCAGGTGTCACGCCAGGGCCACTGCAAGCCTGGCTCGGCTTGCCTGCTTTCTCCAAAGGAGGCTGGCCGACCAGCCGAACCTGGCACCAGGGCCAGGCCCCTTCCAAGGGGACGAGTTGCAGAGGATAGAGCCCTGGGGGCGGCTGCCAAGTCTCCTGGGGCGTGTGCTGGGCCCCCGTCAGAGGAGGAAGCAGCCTGGTAAACGGTGTGCCAGGCCTGAGATCTGGAGGCCTCCCACACCCGGGTCCCTGTCCTGCCCAGGCCCCCCGAGGGAGGACGATGGTCGGGCAGTGGCGAGCGGGGTGGGGCTGGCGCCGAGCCTGCCCTTGGATGCCCCGGGGAAGGGCGCCGGGGGATGGGCTGCCCCTGGCCAGGTCTGAGGGACCGACCCAGCTCGGGGCTGTCGGGGGCAGAGAGAGAACCCCCCTCCGCCCTTTCCCTTCAGGTTCTTAGGGCTGGCCAAATCCTTCCCAAGACAGCTTGTCTGGAGAAAATCAGACCCAGCTGAAGAACATGTGTCCATGGGGGAAACCCGGGAAACTGAGTCTCCCCACACAATAGCAGAGATTCTCATCTTGCATCCTCTCCTGAGCTAATGACAAAGGTGGATGTCCCGGGTGGGTGGGCCCGTGGAATGGGAGAGGGGAGGAAGTCTATTGTCATGCAGAGGGACATGGAAAGACTTGTCTGAAGCTTATCCCCTGCACTGGGGTCAGGTCGGGAAGGGACGGCACAGAGGTGAGCAGGAACCAACCGGCCTCTCTGTGGTGGGGCTGGCCCCAGGGCAGGCGTGGGGGTGATGTCTGGAAGTGGGATGGCGCGTGAGTTGGCACCAGCCAGCGGTGGAGGCAGAGACTCAGAGGTCAGGGATCTCTCTCTCTGTCTCTGTCTCTGTCTCTCTCCCTCAGGGAGCTGAGGAGAGTAAGGTGGCGCCCCCTGCCCACCTCGCCTACCTCTCCATGGGCCCTTCTTTCTCTGGCCGCTCCGGGAGCCCTGCGGGCTTGGGTTCAAGCCCCCACACACCGCACAGGCCAAGGGCGCATGCGCAACCGCCGGGGCCTAGGGCTGGCCTGGGGGGGGGGGTCCTCAGTGAAGGCCCCGCCCTCCCTCCAGGCTCTGACCCAGCTGCAGCTCTTCCATCGCCGCCCTTCTGGACTCGGCTTCAGCTGTCTCCCTCCCCTCCCCCACTCCCACTCAGCTTGCAGGCCGCTTCCCTGCCTTGAAAGCATTGCTCTGGCCCTGAGGGCCACAGACCTACTGGGCTTCAAGCTCAAGGCTCTGCCTGGGCCTGCTGCTTCGGCCAGAGGCTCATTTTTTCCTGGAAAGACAAAGCCATGGCCTCACCCCACGCCTGCACTTTGCCACGGCAGGCAGCCCAGATGTAGGAAAGGCTCTGTGGAGTCAGAAGTGCCGAGACAGGCAGATGGCACCAGAGGGTTTGGGGGCCAGGGCGCAAGTGGGCTAGCCCCTCCTCCCGGGAGTCGGGGAGGCCCGGCCTTCCTAGTGCCCAGGCCACGGCTCCGGGGAGAAACCCGCCATGGAGGGCACGCGGGAGGCCCTCTGCCTGAGGTGGCAGGTGTCACGCCAGGGCCACTGCCAGCCTGGCTTGGCTTGCCTGCTTTCTCCAAAGGAGGCTGGCCGACCAGCCGAACCTGGCACCTGGGCCAGGCCCCTTCCAAGGGGACGAGTTGCAGAGGATAGAGCCCTGGGGGCGGCTGCCAAGTCTCCTGGGGCGTGTGCTGGGCCCCCGTCAGAGGAGGAAGCAGCCTGGTAAACGGTGTGCCAGGCCTGAGATCTGGAGGCCTCCCACACCCGGGTCCCTGTCCTGCCCAGGCCCCCCGAGGGAGGACGATGGTCGGGCAGTGGCGAGCGGGGTGGGGCTGGCGCCGAGCCTGCCCTTGGATGCCCCGGGGAAGGGCGCCGGGGGATGGGCTGCCCCTGGCCAGGTCTGAGGGACCGACCCAGCTCGGGGCTGTCGGGGGCAGAGAGAGAACCCCCCTCCGCCCTTTCCCTTCAGGTTCTTAGGGCTGGCCAAATCCTTCCCAAGACAGCTTGTCTGGAGAAAATCAGACCCAGCTGAAGAACATGTGTCCATGGGGGAAACCCGGGAAACTGAGTCTCCCCACACAATAGCAGAGATTCTCATCTTGCATCCTCTCCTGAGCTAATGACAAAGGTGGATGTCCCGGGTGGGTGGGCCTGTGGAATGGGAGAGGGGAGGAAGTCTATTGTCATGCAGAGGGACATGGAAAGACTTGTCTGAAGCTTATCCCCTGCACTGGGGTCAGGTCGGGAAGGGACGGCACAGAGGTGAGCAGGAACCAACCGGCCTCTCTGTGGTGGGGCTGGCCCCGGGGCAGGCGTGGGGGTGATGGCTGGAAGTGGGATGGCGCGTGAGTTGGCACCAGCCAGCGGTGGAGGCAGAGACTCAGAGGTCAGGGATCTCTCTCTCTGTCTCTGTCTCTGTCTCTCTCCCTCAGGGAGCTGAGGAGAGTAAGGTGGCGCCCCCTGCCCACCTCGCCTACCTCTCCATGGGCCCTTCTTTCTCTGGCCGCTCCGGGAGCCCTGCGGGCTTGGGTTCAAGCCCCCACACACCGCACAGGCCAAGGGGGGGCCTAGGGCTGGCCTCGGGGGGCGGGGGGTTCCTCAGTGAAGGCCCCGCCCTCCCTCCAGGCTCTGACCCAGCTGCAGCTCTTCCATCGCCGCCCTTCTGGACTCCGCTTCAGCTGTCTCCCTCCCCTCCCCCACTCCCACTCAGCTTGCAGGCCGCTTCCCTGCCTTGAAAGCATTGCTCTGGCCCTGAGGGCCACAGACCTACTGGACTTCAAGCTCAAGGCTCTGCCTGGGCCTGCTGCTTCGGCCAGGGGCTCATTTTTTCCTGGAAAGACAAAGCCATGGCCTCACCCCACGCCTGCACTTTGCCACGGCAGGCAGCCCAGATGTAGGAAAGGCTCTATGGAGTCAGAAGTGCTGAGACAGGCAGATGGCACCAGAGGGTTTGGGGGCCAGGGCGCAAGTGGGCTAGCCCCTCCTCCCGGGAGTCGGGGAGGCCCGGCCTTCCTAGTGCCCAGGCCACGGCTCCGGGGAGAAACCCGCCATGGAGGGCACGCGGGAGGCCCTCTGCCTGAGGTGGCAGGTGTCACGCCAGGGCCACTGCAAGCCTGGCTCGGCTTGCCTGCTTTCTCCAAAGGAGGCTGGCCGACCAGCCGAACCTGGCACCTGGGCCAGGCCCCTTCCAAGGGGACGAGTTGCAGAGGATAGAGCCCTGGGGGCGGCTGCCAAGTCTCCTGGGGCGTGTGCTGGGCCCCCGTCAGAGGAGGAAGCAGCCTGGTAAACGGTGTGCCAGGCCTGAGATCTGGAGGCCTCCCACACCCGGGTCCCTGTCCTGCCCAGGCCCCCCGAGGGAGGACGATGGTCGGGCAGTGGCGAGCGTGGTGGGGCTGGCGCCGAGCCTGCCCTTGGATGCCCCGGGGAAGGGCGCCGGGGGATGGGCTGCCCCTGGCCAGGTCTGAGGGACCGACCCAGCTCGGGGCTGTCGGGGGCAGAGAGAGAACCCCCCTCCGCCCTTTCCCTTCAGGTTCTTAGGGCTGGCCAAATCCTTCCCAAGACAGCTTGTCTGGAGAAAATCAGACCCAGCTGAAGAACATGTGTCCATGGGGGAAACCCGGGAAACTGAGTCTCCCCACACAATAGCAGAGATTCTCATCTTGCATCCTCTCCTGAGCTAATGACAAAGGTGGATGTCCCGGGTGGGTGGGCCTGTGGAATGGGAGAGGGGAGGAAGTCTATTGTCATGCAGAGGGACATGGAAAGACTTGTCTGAAGCTTATCCCCTGCACTGGGGTCAGGTCGGGAAGGGACGGCACAGAGGTGAGCAGGAACCAACCGGCCTCTCTGTGGTGGGGCTGGCCCCGGGGCAGGCGTGGGGGTGATGGCTGGAAGTGGGATGGCGCGTGAGTTGGCACCAGCCAGCGGTGGAGGCAGAGACTCAGAGGTCAGGGATCTCTCTCTCTGTCTCTGTCTCTGTCTCTCTCCCTCAGGGAGCTGAGGAGAGTAAGGTGGCGCCCCCTGCCCACCTCGCCTACCTCTCCATGGGCCCTTCTTTCTCTGGCCGCTCCGGGAGCCCTGCGGGCTTGGGTTCAAGCCCCACACACCGCACAGGCCAAGGGCGCATGCGCGACCGCCGGGGCCTAGGGCTGGCCTCGGGGGGGGGGGGTCCTCAGTGAAGGCCCCGCCCTCCCTCCAGGCTCTGACCCAGCTGCAGCTCTTCCATCGCCGCCCTTTCTGGACTCGGCTTCAGCTGTCTCCCTCCCCTCCCCCCACTCCCACTCAGCTTGCAGGCCGCTTCCCTGCCTTGAAAGCATGGCTCTGGCCCTGAGGGCCACAGACCTACTGGGCTTCAAGCTCAAGGATCTGCCTGGGCCTGCTGCTTCGGCCAGGGGCTCATTTTTTCCTGGAAAGACAAAGCCATGGCCTCACCCCACGCCTGCACTTTGCCACGGCAGGCAGCCCAGATGTAGGAAAGGCTCTGTGGAGTCAGAAGTGCCGAGACAGGCAGATGGCACCAGAGGGTTTGGGGGCCAGGGCGCAACTGGGCTAGCCCCTCCTCCCGGGAGTCGGGGAGGCCCGGCCTTCCTAGTGCCCAGGCCACGGCTCCGGGGAGAAACCCGCCATGGAGGGCACGCGGGAGGCCCTCTGCCTGAGGTGGCAGGTGTCACGCCAGGGCCACTGCAAGCCTGGCTCGGCTTGCCTGCTTTCTCCAAAGGAGGCTGGCCGACCAGCCGAACCTGGCACCTGGGCCAGGCCCCTTCCAAGGGGACGAGTTGCAGAGGATAGAGCCCTGGGGGCGGCTGCCAAGTCTCCTGGGGCGTGTGCTGGGCCCCCGTCAGAGGAGGAAGCAGCCTGGTAAACGGTGTGCCAGGCCTGAGATCTGGAGGCCTCCCACAGCCGGGTCCCTGTCCTGGCCCAGGCCCCCCCGAGGGAGGACGATGGTCGGGCAGTGGCGAGCGGGGTGGGGCTGGCGCCCGAGCCTGCCCTTGGATGCCCCGGGGAAGGGCGCCGGGGGATGGGCTGCCCCTGGCCAGGTCTGAGGGACCGACCCAGCTCGGGGCTGTCGGGGGCAGAGAGAGAACCCCCCTCCGCCCTTTCCCTTCAGGTTCTTAGGGCTGGCCAAATCCTTCCCAAGACAGCTTGTCTGGAGAAAATCAGACCCAGCTGAAGAACATGTGTCCATGGGGGAAACCCGGGAAACTGAGTCTCCCCACACAATAGCAGAGATTCTCATCTTGCATCCTCTCCTGAGCTAATGACAAAGGTGGATGTCCCGGGTGGGTGGGCCTGTGGAATGGGAGAGGGGAGGAAGTCTATTGTCATGCAGAGGGACATGGAAAGACTTGTCTGAAGCTTATCCCCTGCACTGGGGTCAGGTCGGGAAGGGACGGCACAGAGGTGAGCAGGAACCAACCGGCCTCTCTGTGGTGGGGCTGGCCCCGGGGCAGGCGTGGGGGTGATGGCTGGAAGTGGGATGGCGCGTGAGTTGGCACCAGCCAGCGGTGGAGGCAGAGACTCAGAGGTCAGGGATCTCTCTCTCTGTCTCTGTCTCTGTCTCTCTCCCTCAGGGAGCTGAGGAGAGTAAGGTGGCGCCCCCTGCCCACCTCGCCTACCTCTCCATGGGCCCTTCTTTCTCTGGCCGCTCCGGGAGCCCTGCGGGCTTGGGTTCAAGCCCCCACACACCGCACAGGCCAAGGGCGCATGCGCGACCGCCGGGGCCTAGGGCTGGCCTCGGGGGGGGGGGTCCTCAGTGAAGGCCCCGCCCTCCCTCCAGGCTCTGACCCAGCTGCAGCTCTTCCATCGCCGCCCTTCTGGACTCGGCTTCAGCTGTCTCCCTCCCCTCCCCCACTCCCACTCAGCTTGCAGGCCGCTTCCCTGCCTTGAAAGCATGGCTCTGGCCCTGAGGGCCACAGACCTACTGGGGGCTTCAAGCTCAAGGCTCTGCCTGGGCCTGCTGCTTCGGCCAGGGGCTCATTTTTTCCTGGAAAGACAAAGCCATGGCCTCACCCCACGCCTGCACTTTGCCACGGCAGGCAGCCCAGATGTAGGAAAGGCTCTGTGGAGTCAGAAGTGCCGAGACAGGCAGATGGCACCAGAGGGTTTGGGGGCCAGGGCGCAAGTGGGCTAGCCCCTCCTCCCGGGAGTCGGGGAGGCCCGGCCTTCCTAGTGCCCAGGCCACGGCTCCGGGGAGAAACCCGCCATGGAGGGCACGCGGGAGGCCCTCTGCCTGAGGTGGCAGGTGTCACGCCAGGGCCACTGCAAGCCTGGCTCGGCTTGCCTGCTTTCTCCAAAGGAGGCTGGCCGACCAGCCGAACCTGGCACCTGGGCCAGGCCCCTTCCAAGGGGACGAGTTGCAGAGGATAGAGCCCTGGGGGCGGCTGCCAAGTCTCCTGGGGCGTGTGCTGGGCCCCCGTCAGAGGAGGAAGCAGCCTGGTAAACGGTGTGCCAGGCCTGAGATCTGGAGGCCTCCCACAGCCGGGTCCCTGTCCTGCCCAGGCCCCCCGAGGGAGGACGATGGTCGGGCAGTGGCGAGCGGGGTGGGGCTGGCGCCGAGCCTGCCCTTGGATGCCCCGGGGAAGGGCGCCGGGGGATGGGCTGCCCCTGGCCAGGTCTGAGGGACCGACCCAGCTCGGGGCTGTCGGGGGCAGAGAGAGAACCCCCCTCCGCCCTTTCCCTTCAGGTTCTTAGGGCTGGCCAAATCCTTCCCAAGACAGCTTGTCTGGAGAAAATCAGACCCAGCTGAAGAACATGTGTCCATGGGGGAAACCCGGGAAACTGAGTCTCCCCACACAATAGCAGAGATTCTCATCTTGCATCCTCTCCTGAGCTAATGACAAAGGTGGATGTCCCGGGTGGGTGGGCCTGTGGAATGGGAGAGGGGAGGAAGTCTATTGTCATGCAGAGGGACATGGAAAGACTTGTCTGAAGCTTATCCCCTGCACTGGGGTCAGGTCGGGAAGGGACGGCACAGAGGTGAGCAGGAACCAACCGGCCTCTCTGTGGTGGGGCTGGACCCGGGGCAGGCGTGGGGGTGATGGCTGGAAGTGGGATGGCGCGTGAGTTGGCACCAGCCAGCGGTGGAGGCAGAGACTCAGAGGTCAGGGATCTCTCTCTCTGTCTCTGTCTCTGTCTCTCTCCCTCAGGGAGCTGAGGAGAGTAAGGTGGCGCCCCCTGCCCACCTCGCCTACCTCTCCATGGGCCCTTCTTTCTCTGGCCACTCCGGGAGCCCTGCGGGCTTGGGTTCAAGCCCCCACACACCGCACAGGCCAAGGGCGCATGCGCGACCGCCGGGGCCTAGGGCTGGCCTCGGGGGGGGGGGGGGTCCTCAGTGAAGGCCCCGCCCTCCCTCCAGGCTCTGACCCAGCTGCAGCTCTTCCATCGCCGCCCTTCTGGACTCGGCTTCAGCTGTCTCCCTCCCCTCCCCCACTCCCACTCAGCTTGCAGGCCGCTTCCCTGCCTTGAAAGCATGGCTCTGGCCCTGAGGGCCACAGACCTACTGGGCTTCAAGCTCAAGGCTCTGCCTGGGCCTGCTGCTTCGGCCAGGGGCTCATTTTTTCCTGGAAAGACAAAGCCATGGCCTCACCCCACGCCTGCACTTTGCCACGGCAGGCAGCCCAGATGTAGGAAAGGCTCTGTGGAGTCAGAAGTGCCGAGACAGGCAGATGGCACCAGAGGGTTTGGGGGCCAGGGCGCAACTGGGCTAGCCCCTCCTCCCGGGAGTCGGGGAGGCCCGGCCTTCCTAGTGCCCAGGCCACGGCTCCGGGGAGAAACCCGCCATGGAGGGCACGCGGGAGGCCCTCTGCCTGAGGTGGCAGGTGTCACGCCAGGGCCACTGCAAGCCTGGCTCGGCTTGCCTGCTTTCTCCAAAGGAGGCTGGCCGACCAGCCGAACCTGGCACCTGGGCCAGGCCCCTTCCAAGGGGACGAGTTGCAGAGGATAGAGCCCTGGGGGCGGCTGCCAAGTCTCCTGGGGCGTGTGCTGGGCCCCCGTCAGAGGAGGAAGCAGCCTGGTAAACGGTGTGCCAGGCCTGAGATCTGGAGGCCTCCCACAGCCGGGTCCCTGTCCTGCCCAGGCCCCCCGAGGGAGGACGATGGTCGGGCAGTGGCGAGCGGGGTGGGGCTGGCGCCGAGCCTGCCCTTGGATGCCCCGGGGAAGGGCGCCGGGGGATGGGCTGCCCCTGGCCAGGTCTGAGGGACCGACCCAGCTCGGGGCTGTCGGGGGCAGAGAGAGAACCACTCTCCGCCCTTTCCCTTCAGGTTCTTAGGGCTGGCCAAATTTTCCCAAGACAGCTTGTCTGGAGAAAATCAGACCCAGCTGAAGAACATGTGTCCATGGGGAAACCCGGGAAACTGAGTCTCCCCACACAATAGCAGAGATTCTCATCTTGCATCCTCTCCTGAGCTAATGACAAAGGTGGATGTCCCGGGTGGGTGGGCCTGTGGAATGGGAGAGGGGAGGAAGTCTATTGTCATGCAGAGGGACATGGAAAGACTTGTCTGAAGCTTATCCCCTGCACTGGGGTCAGGTCGGGAAGGGACGGCACAGAGGTGAGCAGGAACCAACCGGCCTCTCTGTGGTGGGGCTGGCCCCGGGGCAGGCGTGGGGGTGATGCTGGAAGTGGGATGGCGCGTGAGTTGGCACCAGCCAGCGGTGGAGGCAGAGACTCAGAGGTCAGGGATCTCTCTCTCTGTCTCTGTCTCTGTCTCTCTCCCTCAGGGAGCTGAGGAGAGTAAGGTGGCGCCCCCTGCCCACCTCGCCTACCTCTCCATGGGCCCTTCTTTCTCTGGCCGCTCCGGGAGCCCTGCGGGCTTGGGTTCAAGCCCCCACACACCGCACAGGCCAAGGGCGCATGCGCGACCGCCGGGGCCTAGGGCTGGCCTCGGGGGGGGGGGGGGTCCTCAGTGAAGGGCCCCGCCCTCCCTCCAGGCTCTGACCCAGGCTGCAGCTCTTCCATCGCCGCCCTTCTGGACTCGGCTTCAGCTGTCTCCCTCCCCTCCCCCACTCCCACTCAGCTTGCAGGCCGCTTCCCTGCCTTGAAAGCATGGCTCTGGCCCTGAGGGCCACAGACCTACTGGGCTTCAAGCTCAAGGCTCTGCCTGGGCCTGCTGCTTCGGCCAGGGGCTCATTTTTTCCTGGAAAGACAAAGCCATGGCCTCACCCCACGCCTGCACTTTGCCACGGCAGGCAGCCCAGATGTAGGAAAGGCTCTGTGGAGTCAGAAGTGCCGAGACAGGCAGATGGCACCAGAGGGTTTGGGGGCCAGGGCGCAACTGGGCTAGCCCCTCCTCCCGGGAGTCGGGGAGGCCGGCCTTCCTAGTGCCCAGGCCACGGCCTCCGGGGGAGAAACCCGCCATGGAGGGCACGCGGGAGGCCCTCTGCCTGAGGTGGCAGGTGTCACGCCAGGGCCACTGCAAGCCTGGCTCGGCTTGCCTGCTTCTCTCCAAAGGAGGCTGGCCGACCAGCCGAACCTGGCACCTGGGCCAGGCCCCTTCCAAGGGGACGAGTTGCAGAGGATAGAGCCCTGGGGGGCGGCTGCCAAGTCTCCTGGGGCGTGTGCTGGGCCCCCGTCAGAGGAGGAAGCAGCCTGGTAAACGGTGTGCCAGGCCTGAGATCTGGAGGCCTCCCACACCCGGGTCACTGTCCTGCCCAGGCCCCCCGAGGGAGGACGATGGTCGGGCAGTGGCGAGCGTGGTGGGGCTGGCGCCGAGCCTGCCCTTGGATGCCCCGGGGAAGGGCGCCGGGGGATGGGCTGCCCCTGGCCAGGTCTGAGGGACCGACCCAGATCGGGGCTGTGCGGGGGCAGAGAGAGAACCCCCCTCCGCCCTTTCCCTTCAGGTTCTTAGGGCTGGCCAAATCTTCCCAAGACAGCTTGTCTGGAGAAAATCAGACCCAGCTGAAGAACATGTGTCCATGGGGGAAACCCGGGAAACTGAGTCTCCCCACACAATAGCAGAGATTCTCATCTTGCATCCTCTCCTGAGCTAATGACAAAGGTGGATGTCCCGGGTGGGTGGGCCTGTGGAATGGGAGAGGGGAGGAAGTCTATTGTCATGCAGAGGGACATGGAAAGACTTGTCTGAAGCTTATCCCTGCACTGGGGTCAGGTCGGGAAGGGACGGCACAGAGGTGAGCAGGAACCAACCGGCCTCTCTGTGGTGGGGCTGGCCCCGGGGCAGGCGTGGGGGTGATGGCTGGAAGTGGGATGGCGCGTGAGTTGGCACCAGCCAGCGGTGGAGGCAGAGACTCAGAGGTCAGGGATCTCTCTCTCTGTCTCTGTCTCTGTCTCTCTCCCTCAGGGAGCTGAGGAGAGTAAGGTGGCGCCCCCTGCCCACCTCGCCTACCTCTCCATGGGCCCTTCTTTCTCTGGCCGCTCCGGGAGCCCTGCGGGCTTGGGTTCAAGCCCCCACACACGCACAGGCCAAGGGCGCATGCGCGACCCGCCGGGGCCTAGGGCTGGCCTGGGGGGGGGGTCCTCAGTGAAGGCCCCGCCCTCCCTCCAGGCTCTGACCCAGCTGCAGCTCTTCCATCGCCGCCCTTCTGGACTCGGCTTCAGCTGTCTCCCTCCCCTCCCCACTCCCACTCAGCTTGCAGGCCGCTTCCCTGCCTTGAAAGCATGGCTCTGGCCCTGAGGGCCACAGACCTACTGGGCTTCAAGCTCAAGGCTCTGCCTGGGCCTGCTGCTTCGGCCAGGGGCTCATTTTTTCCTGGTTAGACAAAGCCATGGCCTCACCCCACGCCTGCACTTTGCCACGGCAGGCAGCCCAGATGTAGGAAAGGCTCTGTGGAGTCAGAAGTGCCGAGACAGGCAGATGGCAACCAGAGGGTTTGGGGGCCAGGGCGCAACTGGGCTAGCCCCTCCTCCCGGGAGTCGGGGAGGCCCGGCCTTCCTAGTGCCCAGGCCACGGCTCCGGGAGAGAAACCCGCCATGGAGGGCACGCGGGAGGCCCTCTGCCTGAGGTGGCAGGTGTCACGCCAGGGCCACTGCAAGCCTGGCTCGGCTTGCCTGCTTTCTCCAAAGGAGGCTGGCCGACCAGCCGAACCTGGCACCTGGGCCAGGCCCCTTCCAAGGGGACGAGTTGCAGAGGATAGAGCCCTGGGGGCGGCTGCCAAGTCTCCTGGGGCGTGTGCTGGGCCCCCGTCAGAGGAGGAAGCAGCCTGGTAAACGGTGTGCCAGGCCTGAGATCTGGAGGCCTCCCACAGCCGGGTCCCTGTCCTGCCCAGGCCCCCCGAGGGAGGACGATGGTCGGGCAGTGGCGAGCGGGGTGGGGCTGGCGCCGAGCCTGCCCTTGGATGCCCCGGGGAAGGGCGCCGGGGGATGGGCTGCCCTGGCCAGGTCTGAGGGACCGACCCAGCTCGGGGCTGTCGGGGGCAGAGAGAGAACCCCCCTCCGCCCTTTCCCTTCAGGTTCTTAGGGCTGGCCAAATCCTTCCCAAGACAGCTTGTCTGGAGAAAATCAGACCCAGCTGAAGAACATGTGTCCATGGGGGAAACCCGGGAAACTGAGTCTCCCCACACAATAGCAGAGATTCTCATCTTGCATCCTTCTCCTGAGCTAATGACAAAGGTGGATGTCCCGGGTGGGTGGGCCTGTGGAATGGGAGAGGGGAGGAAGTCTATTGTCATGCAGAGGGACATGGAAAGACTTGTCTGAAGCTTATCCCCTGCACTGGGGTCAGGTCGGGAAGGGACGGCACAGAGGTGAGCAGGAACCAACCGGCCTCTCTGTGGTGGGGCTGGCCCCGGGGCAGGCGTGGGGGTGATGGCTGGAAGTGGGATGGCGCGTGAGTTGGCACCAGCCAGCGGTGGAGGCAGAGACTCAGAGGTCAGGGATCTCTCTCTCTGTCTCTGTCTCTGTCTCTCTCCCTCAGGGAGCTGAGGAGAGTAAGGTGGCGCCCCCTGCCCACCTCGCCTACCTCTCCATGGGCCCTTCTTTCTCTGGCCGCTCCGGGAGCCCTGCGGGCTTGGGTTCAAGCCCCCACACACCGCACAGGCCAAGGGCGCATGCGCGACCGCCGGGGCCTAGGGCTGGCCTCGGGGGGGGGGGTCCTCAGTGAAGGCCCCGCCCTCCCTCCAGGCTCTGACCCAGCTGCAGCTCTTCCATCGCCGCCCTTCTGGACTCGGCTTCAGCTGTCTCCCTCCCCTCCCCCACTCCCACTCAGCTTGCAGGCCGCTTCCCTGCCTTGAAAGCATGGCTCTGGCCCTGAGGGCCACAGACCTACTGGGCTTCAAGCTCAAGGCTCTGCCTGGGCCTGCTGCTTCGGCCAGGGGCTCATTTTTTCCTGGAAAGACAAAGCCATGGCCTCACCCCACGCCTGCACTTTGCCAC
The DNA here is from genome assembly GCF_020826845.1 of Diceros bicornis minor. NCBI lineage: Eukaryota > Metazoa > Chordata > Mammalia > Perissodactyla > Rhinocerotidae > Diceros > Diceros bicornis. The sequence goes on from NW_026691699.1 coordinate 43,175, forward strand.
GGCAGGCAGCCCAGATGTAGGAAAGGCTCTGTGGAGTCAGAAGTGCCGAGACAGGCAGATGGCACCAGAGGGTTTGGGGGCCAGGGCGCAAGTGGGCTAGCCCCTCCTCCCGGGAGTCGGGGAGGCCCGGCCTTCCTAGTGCCCAGGCCACGGCTCCGGGGAGAAACCCGCCATGGAGGGCACGCGGGAGGCCCTCTGCCTGAGGTGGCAGGTGTCACGCCAGGGCCACTGCAAGCCTGGCTCGGCTTGCCTGCTTTCTCCAAAGGAGGCTGGCCGACCAGCCGAACCTGGCACCTGGGCCAGGCCCCTTCCAAGGGGACGAGTTGCAGAGGATAGAGCCCTGGGGGCGGCTGCCAAGTCTCCTGGGGCGTGTGCTGGGCCCCCGTCAGAGGAGGAAGCAGCCTGGTAAACGGTGTGCCAGGCCTGAGATCTGGAGGCCTCCCACAGCCGGGTCCCTGTCCTGCCCAGGCCCCCCGAGGGAGGACGATGGTCGGGCAGTGGCGAGCGGGGTGGGGCTGGCGCCGAGCCTGCCCTTGGATGCCCCGGGGAAGGGCGCCGGGGGATGGGCTGCCCCTGGCCAGGTCTGAGGGACCGACCCAGCTCGGGGCTGTCGGGGGCAGAGAGAGAACCCCCCTCCGCCCTTTCCCTTCAGGTTCTTAGGGCTGGCCAAATCCTTCCCAAGACAGCTTGTCTGGAGAAAATCAGACCCAGCTGAAGAACATGTGTCCATGGGGGAAACCCGGGAAACTGAGTCTCCCCACACAATAGCAGAGATTCTCATCTTGCATCCTCTCCTGAGCTAATGACAAAGGTGGATGTCCCGGGTGGGTGGGCCTGTGGAATGGGAGAGGGGAGGAAGTCTATTGTCATGCAGAGGGACATGGAAAGACTTGTCTGAAGCTTATCCCCTGCACTGGGGTCAGGTCGGGAAGGGACGGCACAGAGGTGAGCAGGAACCAACCGGCCTCTCTGTGGTGGGGCTGGCCCGGGGCAGGCGTGGGGGTGATGGCTGGAAGTGGGATGGCGCGTGAGTTGGCACCAGCCAGCGGTGGAGGCAGAGACTCAGAGGTCAGGGATCTCTCTCTCTGTCTCTGTCTCTGTCTCTCTCCCTCAGGGAGCTGAGGAGAGTAAGGTGGCGCCCCCTGCCCACCTCGCCTACCTCTCCATGGGCCCTTCTTTCTCTGGCCGCTCCGGGAGCCCTGCGGGCTTGGGTTCAAGCCCCCACACACCGCACAGGCCAAGGGCGCATGCGCGACCGCCGGGGCCTAGGGCTGGCCTCGGGGGGGGGGGTCCTCAGTGAAGGCCCCGCCCTCCCTCCAGGCTCTGACCCAGCTGCAGCTCTTCCATCGCCGCCCTTCTGGACTCGGCTTCAGCTGTCTCCCTCCCCTCCCCCACTCCCACTCAGCTTGCAGGCCGCTTCCCTGCCTTGAAAGCATGGCTCTGGCCCTGAGGGCCACAGACCTACTGGGCTTCAAGCTCAAGGCTCTGCCTGGGCCTGCTGCTTCGGCCAGGGGCTCATTTTTTCCTGGAAAGACAAAGCCATGGCCTCACCCCACGCCTGCACTTTGCCACGGCAGGCAGCCCAGATGTAGGAAAGGCTCTGTGGAGTCAGAAGTGCCGAGACAGGCAGATGGCACCAGAGGGTTTGGGGGCCAGGGCGCAAGTGGGCTAGCCCCTCCTCCCGGGAGTCGGGGAGGCCCGGCCTTCCTAGTGCCCAGGCCACGGCTCCGGGGAGAAACCCGCCATGGAGGGCACGCGGGAGGCCCTCTGCCTGAGGTGGCAGGTGTCACGCCAGGGCCACTGCAAGCCTGGCTCGGCTTGCCTGCTTTCTCCAAAGGAGGCTGGCCGACCAGCCGAACCTGGCACCTGGGCCAGGCCCCTTCCAAGGGGACGAGTTGCAGAGGATAGAGCCCTGGGGGCGGCTGCCAAGTCTCCTGGGGCGTGTGCTGGGCCCCCGTCAGAGGAGGAAGCAGCCTGGTAAACGGTGTGCCAGGCCTGAGATCTGGAGGCCTCCCACAGCCGGGTCCCTGTCCTGCCCAGGCCCCCCGAGGGAGGACGATGGTCGGGCAGTGGCGAGCGGGGTGGGGCTGGCGCCGAGCCTGCCCTTGGATGCCCCGGGGAAGGGCGCCGGGGGATGGGCTGCCCCTGGCCAGGTCTGAGGGACCGACCCAGCTCGGGGCTGTCGGGGGCAGAGAGAGAACCCCCCTCCGCCCTTTCCCTTCAGGTTCTTAGGGCTGGCCAAATCCTTCCCAAGACAGCTTGTCTGGAGAAAATCAGACCCAGCTGAAGAACATGTGTCCATGGGGGAAACCCGGGAAACTGAGTCTCCCCACACAATAGCAGAGATTCTCATCTTGCATCCTCTCCTGAGCTAATGACAAAGGTGGATGTCCCGGGTGGGTGGGCCTGTGGAATGGGAGAGGGGAGGAAGTCTATTGTCATGCAGAGGGACATGGAAAGACTTGTCTGAAGCTTATCCCCTGCACTGGGGTCAGGTCGGGAAGGGACGGCACAGAGGTGAGCAGGAACCAACCGGCCTCTCTGTGGTGGGGCTGGACCCGGGGCAGGCGTGGGGGTGATGGCTGGAAGTGGGATGGCGCGTGAGTTGGCACCAGCCAGCGGTGGAGGCAGAGACTCAGAGGTCAGGGATCTCTCTCTCTGTCTCTGTCTCTGTCTCTCTCCCTCAGGGAGCTGAGGAGAGTAAGGTGGCGCCCCCTGCCCACCTCGCCTACCTCTCCATGGGCCCTTCTTTCTCTGGCCACTCCGGGAGCCCTGCGGGCTTGGGTTCAAGCCCCCACACACCGCACAGGCCAAGGGCGCATGCGCGACCGCCGGGGCCTAGGGCTGGCCTCGGGGGGGGGGGGGGTCCTCAGTGAAGGCCCCGCCCTCCCTCCAGGCTCTGACCCAGCTGCAGCTCTTCCATCGCCGCCCTTCTGGACTCGGCTTCAGCTGTCTCCCTCCCCTCCCCCACTCCCACTCAGCTTGCAGGCCGCTTCCCTGCCTTGAAAGCATGGCTCTGGCCCTGAGGGCCACAGACCTACTGGGCTTCAAGCTCAAGGCTCTGCCTGGGCCTGCTGCTTCGGCCAGGGGCTCATTTTTTCCTGGAAAGACAAAGCCATGGCCTCACCCCACGCCTGCACTTTGCCACGGCAGGCAGCCCAGATGTAGGAAAGGCTCTGTGGAGTCAGAAGTGCCGAGACAGGCAGATGGCACCAGAGGGTTTGGGGGCCAGGGCGCAACTGGGCTAGCCCCTCCTCCCGGGAGTCGGGGAGGCCCGGCCTTCCTAGTGCCCAGGCCACGGCTCCGGGGAGAAACCCGCCATGGAGGGCACGCGGGAGGCCCTCTGCCTGAGGTGGCAGGTGTCACGCCAGGGCCACTGCAAGCCTGGCTCGGCTTGCCTGCTTTCTCCAAAGGAGGCTGGCCGACCAGCCGAACCTGGCACCTGGGCCAGGCCCCTTCCAAGGGGACGAGTTGCAGAGGATAGAGCCCTGGGGGCGGCTGCCAAGTCTCCTGGGGCGTGTGCTGGGCCCCCGTCAGAGGAGGAAGCAGCCTGGTAAACGGTGTGCCAGGCCTGAGATCTGGAGGCCTCCCACAGCCGGGTCCCTGTCCTGCCCAGGCCCCCCGAGGGAGGACGATGGTCGGGCAGTGGCGAGCGGGGTGGGGCTGGCGCCGAGCCTGCCCTTGGATGCCCCGGGGAAGGGCGCCGGGGGATGGGCTGCCCCTGGCCAGGTCTGAGGGACCGACCCAGCTCGGGGCTGTCGGGGGCAGAGAGAGAACCACTCTCCGCCCTTTCCCTTCAGGTTCTTAGGGCTGGCCAAATCCTTCCCAAGACAGCTTGTCTGGAGAAAATCAGACCCAGCTGAAGAACATGTGTCCATGGGGGAAACCCGGGAAACTGAGTCTCCCCACACAATAGCAGAGATTCTCATCTTGCATCCTCTCCTGAGCTAATGACAAAGGTGGATGTCCCGGGTGGGTGGGCCTGTGGAATGGGAGAGGGGAGGAAGTCTATTGTCATGCAGAGGGACATGGAAAGACTTGTCTGAAGCTTATCCCCTGCACTGGGGTCAGGTCGGGAAGGGACGGCACAGAGGTGAGCAGGAACCAACCGGCCTCTCTGTGGTGGGGCTGGCCCCGGGGCAGGCGTGGGGGTGATGGCTGGAAGTGGGATGGCGCGTGAGTTGGCACCAGCCAGCGGTGGAGGCAGAGACTCAGAGGTCAGGGATCTCTCTCTCTGTCTCTGTCTCTGTCTCTCTCCCTCAGGGAGCTGAGGAGAGTAAGGTGGCGCCCCCTGCCCACCTCGCCTACCTCTCCATGGGCCCTTCTTTCTCTGGCCGCTCCGGGAGCCCTGCGGGCTTGGGTTCAAGCCCCCACACACCGCACAGGCCAAGGGCGCATGCGCGACCGCCGGGGCCTAGGGCTGGCCTCGGGGGGGGGGGGGGTCCTCAGTGAAGGCCCCGCCCTCCCTCCAGGCTCTGACCCAGCTGCAGCTCTTCCATCGCCGCCCTTCTGGACTCGGCTTCAGCTGTCTCCCTCCCCTCCCCCACTCCCACTCAGCTTGCAGGCCGCTTCCCTGCCTTGAAAGCATGGCTCTGGCCCTGAGGGCCACAGACCTACTGGGCTTCAAGCTCAAGGCTCTGCCTGGGCCTGCTGCTTCGGCCAGGGGCTCATTTTTTCCTGGAAAGACAAAGCCATGGCCTCACCCCACGCCTGCACTTTGCCACGGCAGGCAGCCCAGATGTAGGAAAGGCTCTGTGGAGTCAGAAGTGCCGAGACAGGCAGATGGCACCAGAGGGTTTGGGGGCCAGGGCGCAACTGGGCTAGCCCCTCCTCCCGGGAGTCGGGGAGGCCCGGCCTTCCTAGTGCCCAGGCCACGGCTCCGGGGAGAAACCCGCCATGGAGGGCACGCGGGAGGCCCTCTGCCTGAGGTGGCAGGTGTCACGCCAGGGCCACTGCAAGCCTGGCTCGGCTTGCCTGCTTTCTCCAAAGGAGGCTGGCCGACCAGCCGAACCTGGCACCTGGGCCAGGCCCCTTCCAAGGGGACGAGTTGCAGAGGATAGAGCCCTGGGGGCGGCTGCCAAGTCTCCTGGGGCGTGTGCTGGGCCCCCGTCAGAGGAGGAAGCAGCCTGGTAAACGGTGTGCCAGGCCTGAGATCTGGAGGCCTCCCACACCCGGGTCACTGTCCTGCCCAGGCCCCCCGAGGGAGGACGATGGTCGGGCAGTGGCGAGCGTGGTGGGGCTGGCGCCGAGCCTGCCCTTGGATGCCCCGGGGAAGGGCGCCGGGGGATGGGCTGCCCCTGGCCAGGTCTGAGGGACCGACCCAGATCGGGGCTGTCGGGGGCAGAGAGAGAACCCCCCTCCGCCCTTTCCCTTCAGGTTCTTAGGGCTGGCCAAATCCTTCCCAAGACAGCTTGTCTGGAGAAAATCAGACCCAGCTGAAGAACATGTGTCCATGGGGGAAACCCGGGAAACTGAGTCTCCCCACACAATAGCAGAGATTCTCATCTTGCATCCTCTCCTGAGCTAATGACAAAGGTGGATGTCCCGGGTGGGTGGGCCTGTGGAATGGGAGAGGGGAGGAAGTCTATTGTCATGCAGAGGGACATGGAAAGACTTGTCTGAAGCTTATCCCCTGCACTGGGGTCAGGTCGGGAAGGGACGGCACAGAGGTGAGCAGGAACCAACCGGCCTCTCTGTGGTGGGGCTGGCCCCGGGGCAGGCGTGGGGGTGATGGCTGGAAGTGGGATGGCGCGTGAGTTGGCACCAGCCAGCGGTGGAGGCAGAGACTCAGAGGTCAGGGATCTCTCTCTCTGTCTCTGTCTCTGTCTCTCTCCCTCAGGGAGCTGAGGAGAGTAAGGTGGCGCCCCCTGCCCACCTCGCCTACCTCTCCATGGGCCCTTCTTTCTCTGGCCGCTCCGGGAGCCCTGCGGGCTTGGGTTCAAGCCCCCACACACCGCACAGGCCAAGGGCGCATGCGCGACCGCCGGGGCCTAGGGCTGGCCTGGGGGGGGGGTCCTCAGTGAAGGCCCCGCCCTCCCTCCAGGCTCTGACCCAGCTGCAGCTCTTCCATCGCCGCCCTTCTGGACTCGGCTTCAGCTGTCTCCCTCCCCTCCCCCACTCCCACTCAGCTTGCAGGCCGCTTCCCTGCCTTGAAAGCATGGCTCTGGCCCTGAGGGCCACAGACCTACTGGGCTTCAAGCTCAAGGCTCTGCCTGGGCCTGCTGCTTCGGCCAGGGGCTCATTTTTTCCTGGTTAGACAAAGCCATGGCCTCACCCCACGCCTGCACTTTGCCACGGCAGGCAGCCCAGATGTAGGAAAGGCTCTGTGGAGTCAGAAGTGCCGAGACAGGCAGATGGCACCAGAGGGTTTGGGGGCCAGGGCGCAACTGGGCTAGCCCCTCCTCCCGGGAGTCGGGGAGGCCCGGCCTTCCTAGTGCCCAGGCCACGGCTCCGGGGAGAAACCCGCCATGGAGGGCACGCGGGAGGCCCTCTGCCTGAGGTGGCAGGTGTCACGCCAGGGCCACTGCAAGCCTGGCTCGGCTTGCCTGCTTTCTCCAAAGGAGGCTGGCCGACCAGCCGAACCTGGCACCTGGGCCAGGCCCCTTCCAAGGGGACGAGTTGCAGAGGATAGAGCCCTGGGGGCGGCTGCCAAGTCTCCTGGGGCGTGTGCTGGGCCCCCGTCAGAGGAGGAAGCAGCCTGGTAAACGGTGTGCCAGGCCTGAGATCTGGAGGCCTCCCACAGCCGGGTCCCTGTCCTGCCCAGGCCCCCCGAGGGAGGACGATGGTCGGGCAGTGGCGAGCGGGGTGGGGCTGGCGCCGAGCCTGCCCTTGGATGCCCCGGGGAAGGGCGCCGGGGGATGGGCTGCCCCTGGCCAGGTCTGAGGGACCGACCCAGCTCGGGGCTGTCGGGGGCAGAGAGAGAACCCCCCTCCGCCCTTTCCCTTCAGGTTCTTAGGGCTGGCCAAATCCTTCCCAAGACAGCTTGTCTGGAGAAAATCAGACCCAGCTGAAGAACATGTGTCCATGGGGGAAACCCGGGAAACTGAGTCTCCCCACACAATAGCAGAGATTCTCATCTTGCATCCTCTCCTGAGCTAATGACAAAGGTGGATGTCCCGGGTGGGTGGGCCTGTGGAATGGGAGAGGGGAGGAAGTCTATTGTCATGCAGAGGGACATGGAAAGACTTGTCTGAAGCTTATCCCCTGCACTGGGGTCAGGTCGGGAAGGGACGGCACAGAGGTGAGCAGGAACCAACCGGCCTCTCTGTGGTGGGGCTGGCCCCGGGGCAGGCGTGGGGGTGATGGCTGGAAGTGGGATGGCGCGTGAGTTGGCACCAGCCAGCAGTGGAGGCAGAGACTCAGAGGTCAGGGATCTCTCTCTCTGTCTCTGTCTCTGTCTCTCTCCCTCAGGGAGCTGAGGAGAGTAAGGTGGCGCCCCCTGCCCACCTCGCCTACCTCTCCATGGGCCCTTCTTTCTCTGGCCGCTCCGGGAGCCCTGCGGGCTTGGGTTCAAGCCCCCACACACCGCACAGGCCAAGGGCGCATGCGCGACCGCCGGGGCCTAGGGCTGGCCTCGGGGGGGGGGGGGGTCCTCAGTGAAGGCCCCGCCCTCCCTCCAGGCTCTGACCCAGCTGCAGCTCTTCCATCGCCGCCCTTCTGGACTCGGCTTCAGCTGTCTCCCTCCCCTCCCCCACTCCCACTCAGCTTGCAGGCCGCTTCCCTGCCTTGAAAGCATGGCTCTGGCCCTGAGGGCCACAGACCTACTGGGCTTCAAGCTCAAGGCTCTGCCTGGGCCTGCTGCTTCGGCCAGGGGCTCATTTTTTCCTGGAAAGACAAAGCCATGGCCTCACCCCACGCCTGCACTTTGCCACGGCAGGCAGCCCAGATGTAGGAAAGGCTCTGTGGAGTCAGAAGTGCCGAGACAGGCAGATGGCACCAGAGGGTTTGGGGGGCCAGGGCGCAAGTGGGCTAGCCCCTCCTCCCGGGGAGTCGGGGAGGCCCGGCCTTCCTAGTGCCCAGGCCACGGCTCCGGGGAGAAACCCGCCATGGAGGGCACGCGGGAGGCCCTCTGCCTGAGGTGGCAGGTGTCACGCCAGGGCCACTGCAAGCCTGGCTCGGCTTGCCTGCTTTCTCCAAAGGAGGCTGGCCGACCAGCCGAACCTGGCACCTGGGCCAGGCCCCTTCCAAGGGGACGAGTTGCAGAGGATAGAGCCCTGGGGGCGGCTGCCAAGTCTCCTGGGGCGTGTGCTGGGCCCCGTCAGAGGAGGAAGCAGCCTGGTAAACGGGTTGTGTGTGCCAGGCCTGAGATCTGGAGGCCTCCCACAGCCGGGTCCCTGTCCTGCCCAGGCCCCCCGAGGGAGGACGATGGTCGGGCAGTGGCGAGCGGAGGTGGGGCTGGCGCCGAGCCTGCCCTTGGATGCCCCGGGGAAGGGCGCCGGGGGATGGGCTGCCCCTGGCCAGGTCTGAGGGACCCACCCAGCTCGGGGCTGTCGGGGGCAGAGAGAGAACCCCCCTCCGCCCTTTCCCTTCAGGTTCTTAGGGCTGGCCAAATCCTTCCCAAGACAGCTTGTCTGGAGAAAATCAGACCCAGCTGAAGAACATGTGTCCATGGGGGAAACCCGGGAAACTGAGTCTCCCCACACAATAGCAGAGATTCTCATCTTGCATCCTCTCCTGAGCTAATGACAAAGGTGGATGTCCCGGGTGGGTGGGCCTGTGGAATGGGAGAGGGGAGGAAGTCTATTGTCATGCAGAGGGACATGGAAAGACTTGTCTGAAGCTTATCCCCTGCCTGGGGTCAGGTCGGGGAAGGGACGGCACAGAGGTGAGCAGGAACCAACCGGCCTCTCTGTGGTGGGGCTGGCCCCGGGGCAGGCGTGGGGGTGATGGCTGGAAGTGGGATGCGCGTGAGTTGGCACCAGCCTGCGGTGGAGGCAGAGACTCAGAGGTCAGGGATCTCTCTCTCTGTCTCTGTCTCTGTCTCTCTCCCTCAGGGAGCTGAGGAGAGTAAGGTGGCGCCCCCTGCCCACCTCGCCTACCTCTCCATGGGCCCTCTTTCTCTGGCCGCTCCGGGAGCCCTGCGGGCTTGGGTTCAAGCCCCCACACACCGCACAGGCCAAGGGCGCATGCGCGACCGCCGGGGCCTAGGGCTGGCCTCGGGGGGGGGGGGGTCCTCAGTGAAGGCCCCGCCCTCACCTCCAGGCTCTGACCCAGCTGCAGCTCTTCCATCGCCGCCCTTCTGGACTCGGCTTCAGCTGTCTCCCTCCCCTCCCCCACTCCCACTCAGCTTGCAGCCGCTCCCTGCCTTGAAGCATGGCTCTGGCCCTGAGGGCCACAGACCTACTGGGCTTCAAGCTCAAGGCTCTGCCTGGGCCTGCTGCTTCGGCCAGGGGCTCATTTTTTCCTGGAAAGACAAAGCCATGGCCTCACCCCACGCCTGCACTTTGCCACGGCAGGCAGCCCAGATGTAGGAAAGGCTCTGTGGAGTCAGAAGTGCCGAGACAGGCAGATGGCACCAGAGGGTTTGGGGGCCAGGGCGCAACTGGGCTAGCCCCTCCTCCCGGAGTCGGGGAGGCCCGCCTTCCTAGTGCCCAGGCCACGGCTCCGGGGAGAAACCCGCCATGGAGGGCACGCGGGGAGGCCCTCTGCCTGAGGTGGCAGGTGTCACGCCAGGGCCACTGCAAGCCTGCTCGGCTTGCCTGCTTTCTCCAAAGGAGGCTGGCCGACCAGCCGAACCTGGCACCTGGGCCAGGCCCCTTCCAAGGGGACGAGTTGCAGAGGATAGAGCCTGGGGGCGGCTGCCAAGTCTCCTGGGGCGTGTGCTGGGCCCCCGTCAGAGGAGGAAGCAGCCTGGTAAACGGTTGTGCCAGGCCTGAGATCTGGAGGCCTCCCACAGCCGGGTCCCTGTCCTGCCCAGGCCCACCCGAGGGAGGACGATGGTCGGGCAGTGGCGAGCGGGGTGGGGCTGGCGCCGAGCCTGCCCTTGGATGCCCCGGGGAAGGGCGCCGGGGGATGGGCTGCCCCTGGCCAGGTCTGAGGGACCGACCCCAGCTCGGGGCTGTCGGGGCAGAGAGAGAACCCCCCTCCGCCCTTTCCCCTTCAGGTTCTTAGGGCTGGCCAAATCCTTCCCAAGACAGCTTGTCTGGAGAAAATCAGACCCAGCTGAAGAACATGTGTCCATGGGGGAAACCCGGGAGGAACTGAGTCTCCCCACACAATAGCAGAGATTCTCATCTTGCAATCCTCTCCTGAGCTAATGACAAAGGTGGATGTCCCGGGTGGGTGGGCCTGTGGAATGGGAGAGGGGGAGGAAGTCTATTGTCATGCAGAGGACATGGAAAGACTTTGTCTGAAGCTTATCCCCTGCACTGGGGTCAGGTCGGGAAGGGACGGCACAGAGGTGAGCAGGAACCAACCGGCCTCTCTGTGGTGGGGGCTGGGCCCCGGGGCAGGCGTGGGTGGTGATGGCTGGAAGTGGGATGGCGCGTGAGTTGGCACCAGCCAGCGGTGGAGGCAGAGGACTCAGAGGTCAGGGATCTCTCTCTCTGTCTCTGTCTCTGTCTCTCTCCTCAGGGAGCTGAGGAGAGTAAGGTGGTGCCCCCTGCCCACCTCGCCTACCTCTCCATGGGCCCTTCTTTCTCTGGCCGCTCCGGGAGCCCTGCGGGCTTGGGTTCAAGCCCCCACACACCGCACAGGCCAGGGCGCATGCGCGACCGCCGGGGCCTAGGGCTGGTCTCGGGGGGGGGGGGGGTCCTCAGTGAAGGCCCGCCCTCCCTCCAGGCTCTGACCCAGCTGCAGCTCTTCCATCGCCGCCCTTCTGGACTCGGCTTCAGCTGTCTCCCTCCCCTCCCCCACTCCCACTCAGCTTGCAGGCCGCTTCCCTGCCTTGAAAGCATTGCTCTGGCCCTGAGGGCCACAGACCTACTGGGCTTCAAGCTCAAGGCTCTGCCTGGCCTGCTGCTTCGGCCAGAGGCTCATTTTTTCCTGGAAAGACAAAGCCATGGCCTCACCCCACGCCTGCACTTTGCCACGCAGGCAGCCCAGATGTAGGAAAGGCTCTGTGGAGTCCAGAAGTGCCGAGACAGGCAGATGGCACCGAGGGTTTGGGGGCCTGGGCGCAAGTGGGCTAGCCCCTCCTCCCGGGAGTCGGGAGGCCCGGCCTTCCTAGTGCCCAGGCCACGGCTCCGGGGAGAAAACCCGCCATGGAGGGCACGCGGGAGGCCCTCTGCCTGAGGTGGCAGGTGTCACGCCAGGGCCACTGCCAGCCTGCTTGGCTTGCCTGCTTTCTCCAAAGGAGGCTGGCCGACCAGCCGAACCTGGCACCTGGGCCAGGCCCCTTCCAAGGGGAACCGAGTTGCAGAGGATAGAGCCCTGGGGGCGGCTGCCAAGTCTCCTGGGGCGTGTGCTGGGGCCCCCGTCAGAGGAAGCAGCCTGGTAAACGGGTGTGCCAGGCCTGAGATCTGGAGGCCTCCCACAGCCGGGTCCCTGTCCTGCCCAGGCCCCCCGAGGGAGGACGATGGTCGGGCAGTGGCGAGGCGGGGTGGGGCTGGCGCCGAGCCTGCCCTTGGATGCCCCGGGGAAGGGCGCCGGGGATGGGCTGCCCCTGGCCAGGTCTGAGGGACCGACCCAGCTCGGGGCTGGTCGGGGGCAGAGAGAGAACCCCCCTCCGCCCTTTCCCTTCAGGTTCTTAGGCTGGCCAAATCCTTCCCAAGACAGCTTGTCTGGAGAAAATCAGACCCAGCTGAAGAACATGTGTCCATGGGGGAAACCCGGGAAACTGAGTCTCCCCACACAATAGCAGAGATTCTCATCTTGCATCCTCTCCTGAG